>NW_019948923.1:11167-24353 GCF_002910315.2 Salvelinus sp. IW2-2015
GGATACCTGCAGTATACACTTTTATGCAGCTGCTTACTAATTTTTTGGACTCACCTTTTTGTGGCTGTGCTCACTTGAACAGGCAAGGTGGCGCGGCGTCCTTTGTGGGTAAATTTTGTCATCAAACTCTTGTCATCAAAGTCTGTCATTCTCTGGATTTATTAGAGCTCCTCAAGGCAATCTCGGGAACTCTTGCGAAAACCAAGGTGAATCATTGAACCGTCAGTGATGTTTAAGGTGGAACTCGTAGAAAGAGGCAGATGTTCCCGATTGGAATTTCCGAATTAGATGACCGTTCAAGGGGGAGGTTCAACTGGGATGTCGAGGGTTTTTTTCATACTCCAGCCGATAGGGTCTACCCAGTTTGTCCGGTAGACACATCACTGAAGTCTGAGATTTCCCAGTTCCGGGTTTTCCAATTTTGTATTTTGAATGCCGTCAGAAGCTCATGCTGAATTGACAGCATGGCCAATGTATTTCAAACTTTTCTCGTCGTGGTGTTGAATGTTTATCCTCTGCAAGCTTGGACAAAGAGACCCTTAAACGCCAGACTTGGAGCCACACATCCACTCAGATTGAATAGGAGGTCAATTGCATTGGCAGGGGCGTGGTTGTATTTACAGTGGGGGTCGACTGGGGGTAAGCGTCAAATGGCTGCGCAGCGATAGGCGGTATCACTATACGAAGTGGGGGTAACCTCCTTGGCTAAACTCATTGTTAATTTGCGATTTCCAACTTGTTGTGTAATGTTCATAGTTCAATGGCCGAGTGAAGACATCGTGATACGTTTTATCTATAATTTATTTTTCATATGACCATGATTGAAAAAGGATTTGCCAGTAAATGGTTAGTCGACATGAATTATCCTAGATGGAGGGGTGACACTTATTAGCTAAATGTTGAGAGATACGTTTGAATGGTTATGGTATACCACTAGTGTTACTGGAGGTTATATTTACAGGGCAGAGATAGACTCAAGCGTAGATTGTGATTTAATGGGGATATCTACTCTGTGGCATGACCTTGAGGGGATTCAATATGTGCGTCGGAGTTATCGTTACAGAGGTCGTGAGGCAGACGACCAAGGGGTATTCCTTTAATTTTCACGATCTAGACGATAACCATGCAGTGACCTAAGACTGAGCCCAATCACGACTGCAACTAAAACGAACAATTACAACCGTCTGCCCCACCGGTGCCCTGAATCAGTTCATGATTGCCACTGGGCATATGAGTTCCAATGTGCGGGGTGGTTATAGAGAGAGTATAGCAAATTCGGGAGGGCTTCATCGGAAGATATTTAAATGGTTATTGGTTTCGGGGTACTACTCACACCGGATGGTCTGCATACCTTGTCGGCGAGCGCGTTACCTATGTCTCACTTTTCCAGCGGAGAGAAAGGCTGAACAAGGTAATTAGGAGTCAACTGTGAGGAGAGGTAATGAAGGCGAGGAACTACAGAGGGCAGGTGAGACACGGCATAATCAGCCGCTTTGAATGAAATGAGACTCTCCCTGACTTGCATGTAGGTCATAGCTCTGAGACGCAAGTTACTATTACGATTTATTACAGAGGAGGAAGTGGGGCGTACACTAAGGAGATTACCCAGTGCGGGTCCAGAATTATTGGATCACTTGGTAGATACAATGTAGTCGGAGCGAGAAGAAAGGACTCTTGATAGATGAGGGGGGAAACCTTGCAATTGGGGGTTATATAAGAGATACATAAGATGTTCAGTAGATGGGTATATTAAATATTATTTTATATCACAAAAATGGTGCTGGGTACCGCAGAGGGTAGGCAAGAGGTACAGATGTAGTTTGCGTTGTTTAACCACATTGATAATGGGGGTACGCGAGTACAACCAACAAAAAACTAGAGGACAAATTTTTTATTCGATGTCGCCTGTTTTCAATACTCCAGCTGTCCCGACTTCCAGCGCGAAGTCGGGTCCTCTTGCCTTGGTTCGGGGCGGCGGGTCGTAGTCGCCGGTCTCTAGGCCATCATCAATCCACTTATTCATTATCATGTTGGTTTTGTTGTTTTTCCCTCACACCTGGTTTCAATTTCTTCTCGCAGGGTTTCACTTATTGTCTGGGTTAGGGTCGGTTGTAACCCTGGTGTGCGCTTTACTCACCTCTAGGTGGGCTGTCCGGGTTGAGGAGATTGGTTTCTTGTAAGTCCTTGTGCACGTGTTTGTTGGTGCGACGGCGACGGGTTTTTGACACAATTATTCTTGTTATTTTTATGCCGTGGGTTTTGCTATTAAATGCTCCCGACTTATTTACAAGTTCTGGGAGTGCCGTAATGTAGGCGCTTTCCTGGCAGCCGATTACCTGACCTCACCTATACACACCAGCACCGCTCCCCTTGCGCAAGGTTTTAATGGGACATGGGAGGGTTACGAGGGGGTTTTTACTAAAATGTTTTATTAGCTTGGAGAACACATGAGAGGGTTCTTAAACCATTCCTTCATTCCCAGAATCTTTCCATATCCTCCTATCCTTGGTGAGTTCATAGCTGCGCATTGGCTGGTTCTAGTACCCACTCTGTGTCGCAATTTTTCACAGGTCACCCCGCAGCTTTTCAAAGGGATAAGTTCCGGAGACTGAGATGTTTTATTTTGTGGTCAATTAATATTTCTTTGGTCTACGCTTGCTGCCAGTTTAGCCTCCTGGCAGAGGAAAATCAGGTTTTTGGCTAAAATGTCTGGACTAAACTGGTCAAGATTAATGATGGAGCTCCATCTGGGGGTATAATACAGGGGGGTACCGGTAACCGAGTCAACGTGCGGGGTCCAGGTTAGTCCCAGGATTATAGAGATATCAGGCTGCATAGAGCGAAAGAAAAGTTGGACATTTGGTGATAGCTTTGTTCTCACAGTAACTTGTTTGGGGTTTTACTGATGAACAGACTAGGATGGACCACCAGTCAACACTGTACTGCCTGCCAGGGTTTAGTGCTAATTAAGACTATGGATTAACAGCCCAATAGAACAGCCATTGATCAGACAGGGCTTCATCTGGGATTCTGAGTTATACACACACACACACACCACACACATCACACACACCCACACACACACACACACACACACAGCACACACACCCCACACACACACACACACACACACAGAGTGTATTGACTCGTAATACCACCACAGTGTTGGGTGTGTGGTTTGTGTGGATGAGGTGTTTTAACATAAAGAGCTGATTCATAGCAGCGGGTCTGCTGGTCGATAGGCTGCCAGCGTGGTGCATGTTCTTGTATGTGGTTAAAGGGTGGGGGGGGTCAGGGGGGTGTTTGTCAGTGTGGGTTTAACCTTCTGAGTTGTCTTGTGTTGTGGGTCTATCTAATCTAAAGTTCACGAGACACGGTTTTTCTCGGCAATTAATACGGGCTCACCGACTGGTGCAGCGGTCTAAGGTACTGCCATCTCAGTGCTGTGAAGCGTCCACTACACGTCCCTGCGGTTCGAATTCCAGGCTGTTCACATCCGGCCGTGATTGGGAGTGCCCATAGGGCGGCGCACAATTGGGCCCAGCGTCGTCTGAGCTTTTGGCCGCGGTGTAGCCGTCATTGTAAATAAGAATTTTTGTTCTTAACTGAGTTGCCTAATTAAATCACACGTTGCATTTAAATTTAAAAAGTAAATAACCATGAGAAAAAGCCATCGAATTTTTTTATTTTATGCAGAACCTCGTCCACACCGCTGTATTTCTCTATGTAATGTTTTGAATATTATTTCCTCAGCTAGTCTGAGGCGATTGAGCTGTTTTCAGTATCTGAACAATGTACTACAGTTAATCAGGAAGGCGTTAGGCAGTCAATTCCATCATTGAACTTTTGTGTGTGACCCATTGAGCAATTTTTTACCTTCATGAAAGTAAAACGTTATTGAAATATTAATTTGAAATGTGTTAAATCGGGGCTTAGAACAGCTTCAGGAACGAAACCGGAAAATAAACACCGGACAGAATCCAGAACCGGAAACAAAATCTATAACTGGTTCCCCCGGAACAGAACACGTTATTTTAAAAGCTGGAACCGGCTAACAATGTCTCTTCTACGTTTCCGGGTATTTTATTCCCACCAAACTAACCCAACAAGGAGCCTCATACCAAAGCCTCTCCTGTAATACAAACTTCTTCAGCCGGCTCCCCTACAGCTGAACTCTTTCCCAGTGTGGTGTGTGTGTGTGTGGGCTTTACCTACCCTCCCCCTCAGAAACATGCCTCTTGTCAGAACTACTGACGGTTACAAGCCCTCCCTCCGAGCCATAGCTGTAGACTACTTGACGTTACAAGCCCCTCCCCTCAAACTAGCTGTAGACTATCTGACGTTACAAGCCCTCCCCATGCCGAAGCATTAGATGTAGACTACTGACGTTACAAGCCCTCCCCCCTCCGAAAGCATAGCTGTAGACTACTGACGTGATTACAAGCCCTCCCCCTCCGAAGCATAACTGTAGACTATGATGTTAACAAGCCCCCTCCCCTCAGAAACATAGCTGTAGACTACTGACGTTCAAGCCCCTTCCCCTCCGAAGCCTAGCTGTAGATCTACTGACGTTTACAAGCCCCTCCCCCTCAAAGAAACCTAGCTGTAGACTACTGACGTAAGCCCCTCCCCTCCGAAGCTAACTGTAGACTATTGATGTTACAAGCCCCTCCCCCTCAGAAAACATAGCTGTAGACTACTGACGTTTCAAGCCCCTCCCCTCCGAAAGCCATAGCTGTAGACTACTCTGACGTTACACGAGCCCCTCCCCTCAGAACATAGCTGTAGACTACTGACGTTAGCAAAGCCTCCCCCTCCGCAAGCATAGATTGTAGACTACTGCGTTACAGCAGCCCCTCCGCACGCTCGAAGCATAGCTCGTAGACTACTGACGTTCAGCCCCCCCCCTCCGAAGCATCACTGTAGCTATTTGATGTTAGCAAGCCCCTCCCCCTCAGAAAACATAGCTGTAGACTACTGACGTTTACAAGCCCCCACCGCCTCCCCGAAGTATAACTGTAGACTACTGACGTTACAAGCCCTCCCCTCCGAAGGCATACTGTAGACTAATGATGTTACAGCCGCCTCCCCCTCCGAAGCATAGCTGTAGACTACTGATGTTACAAGCCCCTTCCCCTCAAAGCATCAGCTTGTAGACTACTGGATGTTTACAAGCCCCTCCCCTCCAAAGCATAGCTGTAGACTAACTGAGACGTTAACAAGCCCCTCCCCTCCGAAGCATAGCTGTAGACTACTGATGTTACAAGCCCCTCCCCCTCCGAAGCATAGTGGTAGACTACTGGATGTTAATAGCCCCCTCCCCTCCGAAAGCTAAGCTGTAGACTAACTGTGTTAGCAAGCCCCCTCCCCCTCCGAAGCATAAGCTGTTAGACTACTGATGTTTACAAGCGCCTCCCCCTCCAAAGCATAACTGTAGACTACTGTATCTCGTTACAAGCCCGTCCCCTCCGAGAGCATAGCTGTAGACTAACTTGATGTTCAAAGCCCTCCCCCTCCAAAAGCATAGCTGTTAGACTACTGACTGTTACAAGCCCCTCCCCTCCAAAGCATAACTGTAGACTACTGATGTTACAACCCTCCCCTCCAAGGCTAAACTGTAGACTCTGCTGACTGTTAAGCAACAAGCGTGATTCAGAAGATAGAGAGGAGATTTAATTAAAGAAATGATTACTAGTTAGAGATTACTATAGTTGTTTAGCATTTTCAAACTGGATTTATTAACTACACAAGGTAAGCCGTGCTTTTACATTCTGGTGGCCGCTCTGCCCACACAAGGCTTGTTAGCTAGCTAGTTCTGGTCCAAAGTTAGCTCGCTCTGGTCCAAACGTTTAGCCTAGCTTCTGGTCCATTAACGTTTAGTAGCTCTGTGTCCACGTTACGCTAGCTCTGGTCCACGTTAGCTAGCTCTGGTCAACAGCTAACTGCTCTGGTCCAACGTTAGCTAGCTCTGGTCCAACTGTTAGCTAGCTTGGTCCCAAGCGTTAAGCTAGCTCTGGTTCCAACGCTAACTAGCCTCTGGTCCAACGTTAGTTAGCTCTGGTCCAACGTTAGCTACGCTCTGGTCCAACGTTAGCTAGGCTCTGCAAGTTCAGACATCTCAAAGGTCCTCCATTAGAAAGCGCCCTCGCGTAGGTATATATCAACGGGCCCTCCTCTTCCCTCCTGCCTCCTCCTCCACACTCGCCTTTCACTCTCCACCCCTGCAAAGTTTCGGTGGCCACGCTTGCGCCTCACACTTGTCTGCTCCATGACACATAATAAAACAACTCATGAGCTATAGAGTGCCTGCTCTGTAGCAAGTTTGCTCTATCCTACATCCAAGTCATTCAACTGTCGACTGTTTTTTCTTCTTTTAGGATTTCGGAAGTTTAAATAGGAACGAAAGGAAAGATGGTAGTAAAACTGCTATTTAGTTTGGGGGGGAACGGGGGGGGTCCCCGGGTTTTCAAACCTTTATTTACCGGTCAGAAGATGGAAGGAACCCGCAAAGATGATGGTTTCTGTTAGAACAACAACAAGAAAATCATTCGAGCCGCTGGTCTAAAACACCAGCTGTATTATGTAGACGTTTTGTAACCTCATGGCAACGTTAAAAGATCACAGTTCCCTATTGCTTTTCATTTGACCTCTTTCCACCAGCTCTCTTTCCACATTCATTTCTCAGATATGATAGAAACAGTCTTATACATGTATATCAGGACCCGCTCCTGGTCCCAACTCTATTTCCCAAATGTTACCTATAATTCCTACATATACACTACTTTGACGCCGAACTGCATTAGGGTTCTCGTAAAAAAAGTAGTGCAAGCTATACTAGGGTACAGTCTGGGACCGTACATCTGTGATTTCATCAGCAGCAGCACGGCCGGCGACTGGGGAAACAGAAGGGAAGAGAGACTAGTATCTGTGGCAAATCATTTAACGTAAAAGAAATTTGATCTCAATCCCTCTCTGAATGTGTCCCAAAATGGTATCCTGGTTCCCTACATAGTAACAACGAATAGGCTCTGCGTCAAAGTAGTGCACTATGTATAGGGAATAGGGTGGCCATTTGGGACGATGTCCTCTTCTGCTGGATGGCTTCTTCCAGAGGCTCTCGTGCTCCTTTTAAAAAGCAACTAGGGGCACCTCTATGATGAATCCATAAAGACCAGCTTGCAGCTTGAGGCACATGATATATAGCTTTAATTACCCTGGCTACTGACTGACTGCTGAACGACTGCTGGCTGACTGAGCTTGGTCTGAACTGCTGTCTGGCTGACTGACTGAACTGAACTGGCTGGCTGACTGACATGAATCTTCTGACTGCTGGCTGGCTGGATGTCTGGCTGACTGGGCTGGCTGGCTGGCTGAACTGGGCTCTCTGGCTGGCTGGCTGGCTGGCTGACTGGCTGCTGACTGGCTCTCTGCACTGACTTGACTGGCTGGCTACTGGCCTCTCTGCGCTGACTGACTGACCTGACTGACTGACTGACTGACTGACTGACTGACTGACTGACTGACTGACTGTCTGACTGTGCTTGGCTCTCTGGCTTGGTTATTTCTAGAAAAACAGTGGTGGGTTTTATGAAAACGTGTCTGTGGATGAGGGTGTCCAGACTGCCTGGGGTTTCAGGCAGGACTTGTCTGTGGAGCCCACACTCCCTGCCTGTCTGTGTTTGGGATTACCTGGCTTTAGCTCAACCCTGCCCACGCTGTCCGCTTCTTGATGTGTCTCCCCTCGCATCGGAACCATGTGGTCTCCCGTAACTAGGTCGCATGGCTGGTTCTGTTCTCTGTTTACTGTAGCTGTAGCTAGGTCCATGGCTGTTCTGTTCTCTGTTTATTGTATGCTATGGTCCATGGCTGCGTTTCTGTTCTCTGTTACTGTACGCTAGTCCATGGGCTGGTTTCTGTTCTCTGTTTATTAGCTAGGTCCATGGCTGGGCTTCTGTTCTCTGTTTACTGTGCTAGGTCCATGGCTGGTTCTGTTCTCTGTTTTGCTGTAGCTAGGTCCATGGCCTGGTTCTGTTCTCTGTTTATGTAGCTACGGTGACCTCGGCTACGTTGAGGTCGATACGTGAGGGGCGAGACGGGGGCAGCAGGTGGCAGGACCCGGGGACGTGAACAACCTCGGGGACGTGAACGACCTCCGGGGAGTGAACGCACCTCGGGGACGTGAGGGCGAAATGTTATCCCGCTGTCGGATGCATACTATAAAGTGGCACAGGGAGAGGGATGGATTTCCATTATTCTTGCCCCCCAAAACAACTGGGCTCTTATGGGCTCTGAGGCGCGCGGGATCTGATCACTTCTATGCCACAGCAGTGTTGTGCTGTGTTAGTTTGACACTGGTGTGGGTGTTAGTTTGACACTGTGGTGTGTTAGTTTGAACTGTGTGTGTGTTAGTTTGACACTCTGTGTGTGTTAGTTTGACACTGTGTGTGTGTTCAGTTTGACACTGTGTGTGTTGTTAGTTTTGAGCACTGTGGTGTGTGTTAGTTTTGCACAACTTCTGTGTGTGTTTTAGTTTGTACACTTTTTGTGTGTGTTGTTTTGACACTGTGTGTGTGTTAGTTTGACACTGTGTTGTGTGTTTAGTTTGACACTGTGTGTGTGTTAGTTTTGACACTGTGTGTGTGGTTAGTTTGACACTGTGTGTGTGTTAGTTTGAGCACTGCTGTGTGTGTTGTTTGAACTGTGCTGTGTGTTGTTTTTGAGCCACTGTGTGTGTGTTTAGTATTTGACCTGGTGTGTTGGGTTAGTTTTAACACCTGTGTGTGTGTTAGTTTGACCTTGTGTGTGTGTTTTAGTTTGACACTGTCGTGTGTGTTAGTTTTGAGCACCTGTGTGGTGTGTTCAGTTTGACACTGTTGTGGTGGTGTGTTAGTTTGAACACTGTGTGTGTGTTAGTTTGACAGCTGTTGTGTGTGTTTAGTTTTCGACACTGTGTGGTGTGTTAGTTTTTACACTGTTGGTGTGTGTTAGTTTGACACTGTGTGTGTGTTAGTTTGACACTGTGTGTGTGTTAGTTTGACACTGTGTGTGTGTTAGTTTGACACTGTGTGTGTGAGTAGGAATGAGGCCTGTCAATTCAAATATTGCTGGCATTCATTCATGTTTCTTTTCTTCTTCTTCTTCTTGTGTGATAACCTTTGACCTTTCTCCATATTCAGTAGGTCATGTCATTAACAGCGGAGTTTGACCTTTAGCAGCTGATTGAACTGCCACTCCAGACGACAATGGGTCCCGACAATCTTTTATTTGATTTTTGAAGTATAGTACTTTTGATTTATCCGCCTTTTTGAGTTCCTATTTTCCTGTTCCATTGTCCTGGTTCAATATAGTAGTCAGAAACGACCTCCTCGTGGAAGTCAATGAAGTGGCATTAAAACCCTTTCCTGCAGCGGCCTAAAACAGGGTCACACACATGACGTTCTTTGGTGTTCTCAAAACGGTTCCAAATCCCAGAAAAATAAATGAATGAATGGAAGAAAAGAAACAGAAAAAAAGGCCACCTTTAGTAGGTTGACTGAGCGTGCATCTCCATTAATGTTCCCTGTTGCACAATAGAGACGCCAATATCAGGAGGAAGTCGTGAGGTCTGTGTTACTCGAGACGACTTGTTAACCACGGACAGGAAATGAAAGAGACAAGGGAATCACTAAGGCTGTGACCCAAATGGCACCCTGCCACCTACATAGTGCACTACGGGTGCCTTATATAGGGAATTATATAGGGAATAGGGTGCCAATTGGATGTAGCCTAGGTCTAAATGTTCCCTTTATCTACAGTGATGTGATTTGAGCTTTTGTATTAATTTAATTGAGCCTTTCATTAAATGAGGTCCTTAACCCTCAGCTCACAATGAGAGTAGGTGGGGAGAGCAAATCAGTGTCCTAAATGGTACCTTATTCCCTATATATATTTTTTTATTTAACTTTTATTTAACTAGGAAAGTCAGTTAAGAACAAATTGTTATTTACAATGACGGCCTACCTAAAGGCCTCCTGCGGGGACGGGGGCCTGGGATTAAAAAATAAATACAATATAAATATAGAATGCCCTTCTTTTGACCACTATGTAGGTGATAGGGGGCCATTTTGGACATGCGTTGTTACACAGACTGAACACCGACTGTACGGTGACCTACACAATGTCTATATAATAACACCTGGAAGGACATCTGAGGAAGTGGAAATGTGGCTTCCTGGTAATTAGCATTGATTCCATTTCATTGGTGGCTGCCAGGCCTCACGTGGCTGCTGAGCGGACTCTTTCAGACCTGTCTCTGCATTCATGTACTGTTCTATTGTTCCATGTCATGAGTAGAACCCGGGAACATAATATTAGGACACTTGAATGTTTTTTAGTTCCGAGACTCGTTATACAGAGGAACTGTTCCAATGAACTTGATTCATTCTCAATGCCTTTAGAAGAAATAGCAGTCGCACGTCATTATGGAGAAGTGGCTCTGACCATGAATGGACTTTGTCCTCTTATGGTTTATGCTTAAACTCCTCCTCCTGAGTGAAAAACTGTGCATTTACTGAAATATAACTAAATATAACTAAATAGAAGGAGAGGGAGGAGGTATCCTCTGTAGGGGACTAGAAGGAGAGGAGGAGGGAGGAGGTATCCTCTGTAGGGGACTAGAAGGAGAGGAGTCAGGGAGGAGGTGACTTGGGTGTTTGAATGACACTGCTGGAGTTAAAATAAAGGGTAGTGGTGACACTGCTGGGTTAAAATAAAGGGCGGTGGTGGACCACTGCTAGGGTTAAAATTAAAAGGTGGTGACACTGCTGGGGTTTTAAAATTAAGGGGTGTGACACTGCTGGGGTTAAAAAAGGCGTGGTGACACTGCTGCGGGTTTAAAAATAAAGGGTGGGTTGACACCTGCTGGGTGAGCTAAAATAAGGGTGGTTGACACTGCTGGGGTTAAAATAAAAGGGTTGGTGTGGAGAGAGTCTGCTCTTTATTTATAGCTGTGTGTCTCACTAATTGCTGGTTGTGTCCATTATCCTCTTTGGTGTCCATCAAGGATTAATGACAAAGAGTTTCAAGTGAATTGGGCTTATTACAGGGCCCATAGGTTCTAGTCTAAATCATATATAATAATATGTGCCGGTGGTGGGACAACATACAGGCTGTTTGAACGGAGGAGGTCGAAGACATAAAACCCGCGCCCATCTGGCGCTCCAGGCAGACTAAAACATAACCCCGCCCATCTGACCACTCCCAGACGACTACAACAAACCCTGCCCATCTGACACTCGACAGACTTAAAACAAACCCGCCATCTGACACTCCAGGCAGACTAAACAACACCCGCCAACATCTGACACTCCAGGCAGACTAAAAAAACCCCGGCCCATCTGACACTCCAGGCAGACTAAAACAAACCCCGCCCATCTTGACACTCCAGGCAGACTAAAACAAACCCGCCCATCTGACACTCCAGGCAGCAAACCCCCCCATCTACCACCAGACAAAACACCGCGCCCATCTGACACTCCAGGCAGAACTAAAACAAACCCGCCCATCTTGACAACTCCAGGCAGAACTAAAACAAACCCGCCCATCTTGACCTCAGCAGACTAAACACACCCCGCCATCTGGCACTCCAGGCAGACTAAAACAAACCCCCGCCCCTCTGCCATCCCAGGCAGACTAAAACAAAACCCCGCCCATCTGACACTCCGGCAGACTAAAACAAACCCCGCCCATCTGAGCACCAGGCAGACTAAAACAACCCCGCCCCTTTTTTTTGGCATCTCCATGGGGGGCAGACTAAAACAACCCGCCCATCTGGCTCTCCAGGCAGACTAAAAACAAACCCCGGCCCATCTGGCTACCACCAGGCCAGACTAAAACAAACCCGCGCCATCTGAGCACTCCAGGCAGCCTACAACAAACCCCGCCATCTGGATCCAGGCAGACTAAAACAAACCCCGCCATCTGCACACTCCAGGGCAGACTAAAACAAACCCCGTCCTCTCATCCCGGCAGACTAAAAAACACCCCGTCATCTGACTCCGCAGACTAAAACAAACCCCGTCCATTCTGACACTCCAGGCAGCTAAGTAATCTTTCAAGTATAGAAAGATTCAAATAGAAGTTGAACTCAGGTCTGCTGAGAGGACCTAGTATGTGGGCTGAGAGGCTCTGTATAGTCTTGCTCCTGGACATATGGACCAATTAGCAAGGGCACCCGGGTTGCCGAGGTAAAACGGCCACTCAGAGTTCCTCTGGAACAGCCCTGCCCACCCAGATTAGCAACAAGGCATCCATTCATCATGTCCCCTACCACGAGGAATCTCCTCCCTGACTCTCTCCTTCTAGTCGCGCCTACAGAGGATACCTCTCCCTACTCTCTCCTTCTATCCCCACAGAGGATACCTCCTCCCTACTCCTCTCCTTCTAGTCCCTACAGAGGATCCTCCTCCCTGACTCCTCTCCTTCTTAGTCCCCTACAGAGGATACTCTCCTCCTGACTCCTCTCCTTCTTATCCCCACAGGTACCTCCTCCCTCGCTCCTCTCCTTCTAGTCCCCTAACAGAGGTACCTCCTCCCTGACTCCTCTCCTTCTAGTCCCCACAGAGATACCTCTCCCTCCTCCTCTCCTCTTAGTCCCTACAGAGGGATACCTCCTCCCTGACTCCTGCTCCTCTAGTCCCTAAGAGGATACCTCCTCCCCTCCTCCTCTCCTTCTGTCCCTACAGAGGTTACCTCCTCCCTGACTCCTCTCCTTCCTAGTCCCCTACAGAGGATACCCTCCCTCCTCTCTCTCCTTCTAGTCCCCTACGAGGATACCTCCTCCTGAGCTCCTCTCCCTCTAGTCCCTACAGAGGTACCTCCTCCCGACTCCTTCCTTCTAGTCCCTACAGAGGATACTCCTCCCTGACTCCTCTCCTTCTAGTCCACTACAGAGGATACCTCTCCTCCTCCTCTCCTTCTAGTCTCCTAAGAGGATTACTCTCCTGACTCCTCTCCTTCTAGTCGCCCTACAGAGGGTACCTCCTCCTCTGACTCCTCTCCTTCTAGTCCCTACAGAGGATACTCGCTCCTCCTCCTCTCGCTTCTAGTTCCCCTACAGAGGATACCTCCTCCCTGACTCCTCTCCTTCTAGCCGCCTCAGGGAGATACTCCTCCCTCCTCTATCCTTCTAGTCCCCCTACAGAGGTTA
>NW_019948924.1:0-16410 GCF_002910315.2 Salvelinus sp. IW2-2015
TTTTTTTTTTGTTTTTTGATGTTTATTGTTTCTATTTTTTGATTTTTTATTGTATACACGATCGAGCGCTGGACATATTATTTGCACAACGATTTACTGTTGACTATGTAGGAAAGACAGAGAAGAAGAAATAGCAAAGAGAAAGAGAGGGTATGAAGACGAACGAACTGAGAGATTTCACAGTTTCTGATGGATTTGAGATATAAACTATTGTTTCAGTCTCTCTCCCAGCTATGATGCACTGTTACTTGAATCTCCCGGTGGCGCAGTGGTCCTAGGGCACTGCATCGCAGGCTGTAGCTGCGACCACCAGAGTCTCTGGGTTCGCGCCCAGGCTTGGGCTTGGGTTCAGCGCCCAGGCTCTGTCGCAGCGGGCCGCAAAAACCGGGAGAATCCTTTTTGGGGGGCGACGCACAATTGGCACATAGCGTTGTCCGGGTTTAGGGAGGGTTTGTGGCCGGTGGGAGGGTTTCTGGCCGGTAGGGATATCTTTGTCTCAGTATGTAAAAAAAATGTTATAAAAGTATGCCACTCTACTGTAAGTCGCCTCTGGATAAAGAGAACGTTCTGCCTAAATGACTAAAATTAATGTAAATGTACTGACCTCGCCGTCTGGATGGTAACGTGGGAACAGGCATGGCGTGAGTGGTTGTTGTCCTTGATGATCTTTTAGGCATTCCATTTGAGATATCAGGTGCTGTAGAGGTCCCGTGGAGGCAGGTAGTTTGCCCCCCGTTGATATTTGCTGCAGACCGCAAAAACCACCCTCTTGAGAGTCCTGCAGTGCAGGGCATGTGCATTTGCCATACCAGGCGGTGACACAGTCCACAGAATGCTGTCAATTGGTTTTTTATGCATCTTTAAAAAGTTTGATTAGGTTTTAGGTACAAGCCCACATTTTTCTTTCAGGCCCCCTGAGGTTGAAGAAGGGACACTGTGCGCCTTCTTCACCACACTTGTCGTGGGGTGGACCATTTCAGTTTTCTCTGTGATGTGTAGGCAGAGGAAGCTTAAAACGTTGGCTATTTGTAAGTGGTAACGCTTTCCTCTCCTCTTCATCAGGAAGAGGAGGAGCAGGATCGAACCAAAATGCAGCTTGAGTTTGAAACACAATTAATTTATTAAAAAAAGCACAACTGACTAAACTAACAAAAACAACAAACGGTGTAGACAGACCTAGACGACGAACTACATAAAAACGAAGAAGAACGCACGAATAGGAAACATAGGCTACACAAAGAACAGGAACAAAACAAACCGAAAGACAGTCCCGCGTGGTGTTAAAGACACAGACACCGGAAGACAATCACCCACAAACGAACACTGTTGAAAACACCTACCTAAATTGACTCTTAATTTCATAGAGGAACGCCAAACACCCATGCCTCTAATAAGAAGCCATAGCCAGGCAACCCATAAACCAAACATAGAGAACAGAAACATAGAATGCCCACCCAAACTCACGTCCTGACCAACTACACCATATAACAAAACTAACAGAAATAGGTCAGGAACGTGACATAACCCCCCCCATAAGCGTGCGAACTCCGGCGCACCAGCCACAAAAAGTCTAGGCGAGCGGTCTGGGTGGGCATCTGACCACGGGGTGGTGTCTTCAGGCTCCCTGGCGAGCGTCCCCACCCCACCATAGTCAATCCCAGCTTCCATCTCCCGCCTATGAATGTCCACCTCATCTTACCCCCACAAAATCCTCTTGGTAACATCAACAACGGGCAGCAACCCGCAGGGAACAGAGATAGATTCAAAACAGAGGGATAGCTTAAGAACACCGAAAGGATCGCGCAAATATCGGCAGGATACTTAGAGAGTGCATCTACTCTCAGGATTATGAGAGGCAATCTCAGAGATAAAGGTATACGGCTATACCTATGACTTTCTCCGAGCGTTAAAAAACGAGCGCAGCTGCACAACAGGCGCAATCGAAGACCAGCTTACCTCGAGTGAGTTCGTGAGACATGCGGGCGTGCAACCAGACACTCTGTTTCGTGCATTCAAAGTTGAGTAACACAGCTGGTATGACCGTGCACCGTCCCGGTTCTGGAAAGTGTGAGTGCGCATGAGATGGGCAAGACTCATTGACCTCGTATGCTCTTTTATACATATGCTGAGCTACCAGTGATGCCCTCCCTTTGTCAATCAAGAGTAAAAGGCTGGCGCAAATGAACGTGTCCTCATATTCTGCGTCTTATACTGGCTTCGGATCATGAGGACACTCTTAGATAAGCGTCTGACGGCTCTCACGCTCATGGCTGGCTCGACGGCTTCTCAACGCTCATGGCTTGGCCTGACGGGCTCTCGCGCTCATGGCTGCTGACGGCTCTCGACGCTCATGGCTCGCTGACGGCTCTGGGCAGATCCTGTCTGGGTGGCGGGCTCTGGCAGATCCTGTCTGGTTGCGGCTCTGGCAGATCCTGTCTGGTTGGCGGCTCTGGCCAGATCCTGTCTGGTTGGCGGCTCTGGCAGATCCTGTCTGGTGCGGCTCTGGCAGATCCTGACTATAACTGGCTCGAGCGGCTCCTGACTGAACGATCGGCTCTGACGGCTCGGGACAGACGGGCGGGGGGGGCTTCTTTAATGGCTCAGACAGACGATGCTCAAGACGGCGCTGGCGGAGACGATGGCGTCAGGAACGGCGCTGGAGACGGTATGTCAGACGGAGCTGGGGAGACGGATGCTCAGACGGCGCCTGGGGAGACGTAGTGCTCAACTCACCTGTCTGGCGGAAGGTTCGGTCTTGTGGCTCTTCTTTCTCTAATACGTTTGTCGAACTATCTCTGCTGGCGGTAATAGCGTGGACCAGAGCTTGTTGGACATGGCTATGACCTCATGGCCAATGGGCAGGGACTTTAGTGGCATAGGCTCTACCATTGAGCAAACCTAGGCATCCACTCCAGCAGGAGCAGCACTGTCTCTCACGTAGGCAGAACAAGCGCGCGTGTCCGATGACCTTCTTTGAACAGCCGGCCTGCGAAGGTCTGTACCCACCTAGTATTATTAAACAGCTGTACGATTGGTATTCTGAGCGCCACTCTCTCTCACAGCAGCTGTACAACATTTCAGCGTCTTCCAAAAGCATCAGCGAGTCACAACACCTGGCTCTTGTATTGCCAAGATCAAAACATGGTCGTGGACTCTGATGTGACGATGCCCCACGGACGTCACACTCTACCTCGATAGAATCATGATGCTCGCCGATCAAATGCTTACTTACGAGAGCGTTTTGCCCAAAAATGCAGAGGTAAAAAAGAATAGAGGACGAACAGAGTGTCACGCAAGAGCGTAATAGAGACTCTCAACTAAAAAAAATAGTAATGCAGAGTCAATAATAGACTCTAATATTCCTGGTCAACGCGTCTAAGTAGTACCAGTACTGAGTCAATGTGCAGGGTTACCGGCACTGGTGGTACCAGGTAGTACAGGTAAGATGTAATTAGGCAGGGGTGAGACACGCTGACTAGCCTAGTACAGGATTAGCATAAGCCGCACAAAATCGTAAGGCGCCATGTGGAGAGTGTGTGTGAAACAGCTGACGAGAACAGAGAATAAAACAGCTATTAACCCAAGAGATAGAATCCGAGACTACAGCAAACGAGCAAGCTAAGGAGAGTAAGGAAGTTAGGGTGAAGAGTGACGATCAGGCGAGTTACTGTAGAGAGTAACTAGATTATTCTACACACAGTTAGCAAGTCCCCATTGTCAGCATCTTCCTTCCTCCTTTGCCCCTGATACGAGACTAAAAAATAGTCATGAATAAGAAAACACGAGACTAAAAGTTACAGACCTTGAAACGATTTACTACAATTCATTACATGACTGACTACTCTTTCTCCGAGACTAGTACTACTTCAGGCTCTGAAATGAAGCAATACTGAGTAGATCTAGATCCATCTTATCCATCCGTTAGTCGATTGCTAGCAATGTGATTTACGATTATGGTTTGGTAAGCATTTTATTTGTTTCGGCCCCCAGAACTGACAGCCAGTTGAATGACCGATTTCCCCCCGACAATAGTGATGCAGCTGCACATTGGATGTGCGCGGTCAACGACTGGGCATCTGGCAGCCTGGCTGATGCGGTGAACAGGCCGTTGGGATGGATAAGGGCCACCAAGGCACAGCGGCTCTGAAAACGCCACGTGGAGCCTTGTGCGTGGTTAGACACACTGTCCCCGTACTTGGCGGCTGGGGCGGCGAGGTAATCGCCGGACAATACCCGGCCACCCCTGTGACAGGCCTACCCCTCCTCCCCCCTACGGGCTCCCTTGAGCACGAGCCCTCGCCCAACCTCTACCTGGTTGAATGCTCCCTGTCGCCTACCAGTGTCTCACGGGCTGGCAATACCCGCGACCGGGCTATGGAGTGCGAACCGGGACACCATGCGTAATGCTGGTGCCATGTAAGACCGGGCCCGCCCACCAAGAGACCGAACGTGTCTGCGTCACTGCAGCTGCAGATGAGCCCCGCACACGCGTTGACTCAGAACCGACACATGTTGCAGCTTGACAATCACGCGTGGGGGGAGAATCAGCCTGTGCCCACAGTGGCCCAGTCACAGGCCTCTGGCCTCAATGCCCCGACCCTCTGGAGCCCCATAACAATAACCAGTGCACAGGGAGGAAGAGCTGACGATACCCGCACTGGGCTAAAATGACCACCTACGTACAGGAAGCAGTGCCCGCCTCTACTGCGTTACACACGGCGCCTGCCCGTATACTTCCCGCTCTCCACGGAAGCCTGGGAAGTGGGGGGCGCAGGTCTCCTACTGCCCTATGGCACCCACTACCTCCTTAAGCTCCCTCTAGGATCTTGACCCTTCCCAAGAGAATTTTTGGGGTCTCCTCCGTCGGACTTCCCAGCCAGCGTCTTCCTTGCTGCCTCCTCATAGCCAACGCTTGGGCTCTCGCTGCCTTCCCTCGCCTCACCCGAGCGCCCTGGCGATATTCTCCCGACTGTTATGCCCATGACCTCTCCCTTCCAATATTTCCGTCCCAAGTCCCACTCTCGCCATTCCCTCGCTGTCACTCAACTCCTGCTTGAACTCCAATCTGCTTGTTCTGGATTTGGTGGGTGATCGTAACGTCTTCCTGCCTCCTCTTCATCAGAAGCACGGCCAGGGAGCAGGCGATCGAACCAAAATGCAGCTGAGTTTGAACACATAATTTATTAAAAGAAAACAAGAACTTGAACTAAACTAACAAAACAGACAAACGGTGTACCGCCACAGACCTAGACGACGAACTTACATAAAACAAGAAGAACGCCACGAATAGAAACATAGGCTACACAACGAAGACGAGGAACAAAACAAACCGAAAACCAGTCCCGCGTGGTGGTAAAACACAGGACACGGAAGAGACAACACCCACAACACACCTGTGAAAACACCTACCTAAATATGCTCTTAATTAGCAAGAACCCAAACACCCTGCCTCTAATTTAAGAGCCATACAGGCAACCCATTAAACACAACATAGAAACCAGGCAAAACATAGAATGCCCAGCCCAACCTTCACGTCCTGACCAACTAACACATATAAACAAACTTAACAGAAATAGGTCAGGAACGTGACAGTACACGGTTCAATTTGTAGATGCATGTGTGATTTTTTTAACCATTCCTGAACCTGTGACCAGAAACAAAGCTACATAGGGGCAATACCCAAAAATAAATTATCTATTGATCTGTCTCTTCACAGCAAAATCTACAGAGCTGAGGATTGTATATGCCCCATATATATACGATTCTTTGGTGGCCCCCAGAAGTTTATGATAAGAATCTTTATAATCAGAACAACTCCAAAGTGTGAATCAAGTGTAGTTTTTTGTACCAGTTCACTATAACCCCATGTGCCATGAACAGGTACGTCCGGGATCTTACCCATTTATTCTCAACCTGCCCTCAGCCTGTCAAACATTTTGTACTCAAATGAAACTGCTATATCTTTCCTATCTTATACACACGTTCTCTCTTTCAGCCAATTGTATCTTTAATTATTATGGCAGGCAAACAATTCCCTACCTTCTCCCTTTTCCACGTGCCTCCTCCAGTTTTTGTGGTAGTCTACGAAATCAAGTTCATGTTTGGATTGAGGCGATATTGCCCATATACACTACCGTCAAACGTTTGGGTTCACTTAGAAAGGTCCCTTGTTTTGTTAAAGAAAGAAATAAGTTTTTGTCCATTAAAGAATAGCATCAAATTGATCAGAAATTCAGTGGTAGACAAGTTCTTAGGAAACTAGGCGTCCTTTTTTCTCAATAATCCGCCCCTCGACTGACGTGCACCAAACAGTAAACTTGCGCCTGTTTGCTCAGGCCCTGAAGCCAGAATATTGCATATAATTGGTTACATTGCAAAAGAAAAAAACACTTTGTAGAAAACTGTCTCGGAACCAAGAATAAAAAGAGGAGTGGGAGGCCCCGGTGCACATCACCAGCAAGAGATAACTACGATTAGAGGTGTTAGTTTTTGAGAAAAGGACGTCTCGACACGTCCTGCATCTGGCAGCTTCATTAAATAGTACCAACAAAAACACCAGTCTTCAACATTCAAAACAGTTGAAGAGGCCGACCTCCGGATGCTGCCTTCTAGGCCAGAGTCTGCAAAAGAAAAAGTAATATCTCAGACTGAGCCAACAAAAAGTTAAAAGAAAAGCATGGGAAAAAAGAACACAGACACTGGCTTATGAAGCTCCCACTCCTCGATTTATTTCTGGTTAAGAACATAGACACTCTAATGTACTTGTCGCTCTTGCTTCTAAGCTTCGTACTGCACCAGGGCCTTCCCACTCCTCTTTCAATTCAGGTTGGTAGAGACTAAAGACACTCTAATGTACTTGTCCTCTTGCTCGTTGGTGCACCCAGGCCCTCCCACTCCTCTTTCAATCTCTGCGTGATACTAGACCACTTCTAATGTACTTTCCTGCTGCTCCAGCTTGTGCACCCAGGCGCCTCCCACTCCTTTTTCTATTCTGTTTAGAGCCCAGTTTTCTCTGTTCTGTGAGCGGAAGTAGTACACAGCGTTGTACAAGATCTTGAGTTCTTGGCAATTTCTCACCCAAGAATTGCCTTCATTTTCGTCAGAACAAGAATAGACTGACATGAGTTCAGAAGTAAGTTCTTTGTTCTGCCATTTTTTGAGCACTGTAATCGAACCCGCAAATGCTGATGCTTTCAGATACTCAACTCAGTCCTAAGAAGGCCAGCTTCTACATTGCGTTCTCCTTTAAACCAGGACAAACAGTTTTCAGCTGTGCACCACAGTAATTGCAAAAAGGGTATTCTATGATGAATTACCTTTTAAGAATTATAAACTTGATTAGCTAACACAAATGTGCCATTGGGACACAGAGTTATGGTTGCTGTTAATATAATGCGGCCTCTGTACGCCTATGTAATATTCCATTAAAAAAATCTGCCATGTTTCCAGCTACAATAGTCATTTGCAAACATTAACAATGTCCAAACTGTATTTTTGATCAATTTGATGATTTATTTTAATGGACCAAAAATTAGCTTTTCTTTCAAATAAACAAGACATTGCTTAATGAGATCCGCAAACTTTTGAACGTAGTGTTATATGTGACATAAACTCTTCCGTTTCTATCTAACATCATTAACACAATACTTACTCCCATAAATTCCATAAACAAAATGTCATTTTCAATTAGTCGCGGAGAATGAGAACTGGTAATCTGTATAAAGGCCAAAAAAACTATTTTTGAACAAATGGATGACTTTACCTCATAATTTACTGGAGAACCATTTGGGGTTTATGTAGAACCTTCACATGTATGCGAGTGCAAGCTTCTTTCACCAGTGCGACGCGACGCGTTTTAAAGCACGTGACATACACATTTAACACATTACCCCCCCCACACTCATATTCATTACATAAATAGGCACGTTTAATCTTCGTCTGGCCTTAGCCAGTCAAAAAATGAAAATATGTTTTCCTCATATGATTTAAAAAACAAGTAATATGGAGTAGGCAGTGCAATTAGTAAGTAACTGTGGTTCGACCAAAAGTTAATCAATGTGATTTTTACATAAATAGACAAGTATTTACTGTACCTCTCCGTGGTTGCAGAATCTYATCTATTTTTGCTAGCTTTCTATTGAAATTGATTGTGGAAAGTTCATTTATATTTTTTGAGATGTGAATACCACAAATGTCTACTTTACCATCTTCCCATTTTATTGGTAATCTACCAAGTAGTGTAAACACTGTTTTTTTTTTATGATCCAATATGTAATATGGTACACTTGTCATAATTAATTATGATTTAATCCAGAGAGGCTAGAAAAGTGATCAATATCTTCAATGAGACTGTGCAGGGATTGTGATTGCAGATTTAAGAAAAAAAATTGCGTCATTGGCACTTTGTTTTTATCTCATGGATTTCTAACCCCTTCATGTTCTTGTTGTATCTAATTTTAATAGCTAGCATTTCAATGGCCATAATAAATAGATATGGAGACAACGGACAGCCTTGTTTTACTCCTCTTAAAAGCTCAATACTTTCTGAGAAGTAACCATTATTTACTATTTTACATCTGGGGTTGCTGTACATAACTTTAACCTATTGTATAAGAGATTCACCTAAATTAAAGTAATCCAGATATTTATAWATAAATTCTAGTCGTACTTTACCAAACGCCTTTTCAAAATATGYTATAAAGACCATGCCTGGTATCTAAGATGTTTCATAATGTTCAATTGTTTCAAGTAATTGTCGTATATTATCTCCAATATATCATCCATGTAAAAAAAAAATTCTGATCAGGATGAACAATATCTGGTAAAACCTGTTTTACTGTATGTGCTCTGCATTTAGCATATTAGGATTTTCACATCACAACATTGAAGTGTTAGAGGCCTCCAGTTTTTTAAATGGACTGGATCTTTATACTTACAGTACCACCTGGGTCCTGTTTTAGTAGTAATGAAATCAGACCTTCTTGTTGAGTACCTCAAAGTCTACCATTTGTATAGGAGTAATTAAAACATGCTAATAATGGTACTTTGACTATATCAACAAAGGTCTGATATACCTCTACTGGTATACCGTCAAGCCCTGGTGTTTTTCCAGACTGAAGAGATTTTATTGCCTTAAAAATGTCCTCTTCTGTATGTTGGCCTTCACACAGGTCTTTCTGTAMATKTGTTAATTTTACATTGTYGTTATTATTATTATTATTACTATGAAATAAATCCTTATAGTTAACATAATTCAGTGGAAATGGAGGAGACTGAAAAGAAAACATATGCTTAAAATATTTTGCTTCCTCTATCAAAATATGATTTGGTGAATCATGGATAACTTCTTTTATCACGAGTTTCTGTAAATCCTCTCCTCTCCTCTCCGCTTCTCTCCTCTCCTCTCCTCTCCTCTCTCCTCTCCTCTCCTCTCCTCTCCTCTCCTCTTCTCCTCTCCTCTCCTTCTCCCTCTCCTCTCCTCTCCTCTCCTCTCCTCTCCTCTCCTCTCCTCTCCTCTCCTCTCCTCTCCTCCTCTCCTCTCCTCTCCCTCTCCTCTTTATGCGCCCCTCTCTCTCCTATCCTCTCCTCTCCTCTACTCTCCCTCTCTCCTCTTTATGAGCCGCTCTCTCTCCTGTCCTCTCCAGTCCTCTTTATTCACCTCAAATGGACTATTGTTCTTATTTAAATGCAGCTTTTGATTTGAGACTCACCCCTCCACCGCCCCTCAATCTACCACCTCCCCCCTCTGCATGTACCATAATGTCTCCCTTTATCCACCAGACAGACAAAAGCAGATTACTGAACAACATCCGATTTCCCGCTGATGAACAAGACAACAAAAATAAAGGGATTGAAGCAAAGGAGTAGAAACGCCATCCTTCTCTCCTCCCCTCATCCTAAGAGCTAATGTTTGGTCCAAGATGGGATGATCCCTTTCTCTTTCTTCCCATCTATCTTCTCTCTCAATTCAATTCAAGGGGCTTTATTGGCATGGGAAACATATTTTAACATTGCCAAAGCAAGTGAAGTAGATAATATACAAAAGTGAAATAAACAATAAAAATGAACAGTAAACATTACACCCACAGAAGTTCCAAAATAATAAAGACATTACATTACATCATAATATGTATATATGTATACAGTGTTGTAACGATGTGCAAATGGTTAAAGTACAAAAGGGAAAATAAATAAACATAAATACGGGTTGTATTTACAATGGTGTTTGTTCTTCACTGGTTGCCCTTTTCTTGTGGAAACAGGTCACAAATCTTGCTGCTGTGATGKCACACTGYGGTATTTCACCCAATAGATATGGCAGTCTATGAAAATCGGGTTTGTTTTCTAATTCTTTGTGGATCAGTGTAATCTGAGGGAAACATGTCTCTCTAATATGGTCATACATTTGGCAGGTTGTTAGGAATTGCAGCTCAGTTTCCACGTCATTTTGTGGGCACGGTGCACATAGCCGGTCTTCTCTTGAGAGCCATGTCTGCCTACGGCAACCTGTCTCAATAGCAAGGCTATGCTCACTGAGTCTGTACATAGTCAAAGCTTTCCTTAAGTTTGGGTCAGTCGCAGTGGTCAGGTATTTTGCCACTGTGTACACTTGGGACAAATAGCATTCTAGTTAGCTCTGTTTTTTTGTTAATTCTTTCCAATGTGTGAAGCAATTATCTTTTTGTTATCTCATGACTTAGTTGGGTCTAATTGTGTTGCTGTCCTGGGGCTCCGTGGGGTCTGTTTGTGTTTGTGAACAGAACCCCAGGACCAGTTTGCTTAGGAGACCCTTCTCCAGGATCATCTCTCTGTAGGTGATGGCTTTGTTATGGAAGATTTAGGAATCACTTCCTTTTAGGTGGTTGTAGAATTGAACTTCTCTTTTCTGGATTTTGATAATTAGCGGGTATCGGAATAAATTCTACTCTGCATGCATTATTTGGTGTTTTATGTTGTACGCGGAGGACATTTTAGCAGAATTCTGCATGCAGAGTCTMMATTTGGTGTTCGTCCCATTTTGTGAATTCTTGGTGAGCGGACCCCAGACCTCACAACCATGAAGGGCAATGGGTTCTATAACTGATTTAAGTTTTAGCCAGATCTAATTACGTTCCTTTTGATGGTATAGAATGCCCTTCTTGCCTTGTCTCTCAGGTCGTTCACAGCTTTGTGGAAGTTACCTGTAGCGCTGATGATCTATGGCAACGGTGTCTAGATAGAATTTGTATTTGTGGTCCTGGCAACTGGACCTTTTTTGGAACACCATTATTTTGGTCTCGCTGAGATTTACTGTCAGGGCCCAGGTCTGACAGAATCTGTGCAGAAGATATAGGTGCTGCTGTTGGCCCTCATTGGTTGGTGACAGAAGCACCAGATCATCAGCAAACAGTAGACACTTGACTTCAGATTCTAGAAGGGTGAGACTGTTCTAGTGCCCCTCGCTTATTATTTAATATGCTGAAGAGTGTGGGGCTTAAGCTACATCCCTGTCTCACCTCTGTTGAAAAATGTGTGCGTATTCTGCCTATTTAACGCACATTTGCTTGTGACATGGATTTATAATGTCCTAGGTTTTTCTTTCTCTCCTCTCTCTCCCTCTCTCTCTCCTCTCTCTCTCTCTCTCTCTCTCTTCTCTCTCTCTCTCTTCTCTCTTCCCCCTCTCCCCATCTCTTTCTCGCTCCACTCTCCCCTCTACCCCCTGTATCCCAACCTCTCTCTCTTTCTCTCTCTCTCTCTGATTTTCTTTT
Source organism: Salvelinus sp. IW2-2015 (assembly GCF_002910315.2). NCBI lineage: Eukaryota > Metazoa > Chordata > Actinopteri > Salmoniformes > Salmonidae > Salvelinus > Salvelinus sp. IW2-2015. The sequence continues at coordinate 11,748 of NW_019948924.1, forward strand.
CATCTCACTCTCTTCCTGTACTCAGGCAGGTATCATGCATAAAGCAAGAGTCCCATGCCCTGTTGACAGTGTTCCAATAAGACGTGTGTGTTTTCTCCCCAAAAACCAACCATTCTATGTGTTCGCTTCTGTGTTCGCTTCTGTGTTCGCTTCTGTGTTGTCTTCACTACATTAGCACGTGAACAAACTCAGAGACATAAACACATACATGCATTCACACCCGCACACACACACACACACACACGCACACACACACGCACACGCACACGCACACGCACACGCACACGCACACACACGCACATACACATACATAAAGGCTGTCTACTCAGCAGATATTAGTATGTGGAACGTAACAGCATGCGTGAGTACCAGATGCCTCCCCCCTCACACACCTCTGTCTATCTCACACTACACTCCCTGGCCTCTCAGTGCCACTCTCACCTCCTCTAACCTGAATGCATAAATACCTAGTTTTTTTGTTGCGGTGGTGTGGGGGGGGGGGAGAAATGAAAAGAAGAAGATGCTGATATGAAGGAGAAGAGGTAGAGGAGGGATGTCTGGTCTGTTTACACCCCCCTGGCCCAGCAACAAGTGTCAGAGTGAGCACTGATTCGTTCCTCATGACTGCATCTAGTTGGCAACAGGCCAGCTCTAACATCTGTCTCCTCTCTCCCTCTTTCCTTATCTCCTCCTTCTCCTCCCTCCTCTCCCACTCCTTCACCTCTCCTCCCCCTCTCTCCCTCTCCTCTCCCTTTCTCCTCCCTCTCTCCTCCCTCTCCTCTCCCTCTCTTCTCTCTCCTCMTTCTCCTCCCCCTCTTTTTCTCACTCCTCCCACTCTCCTCTCCCTCTTCGTTCTGCTCCACATTTCCCATTATTACATGCCTGCAACCCTTATGGCATATCAGAGACAAGCGCCAAGTGCCCCTCACCCCCTCACCCCTTCGCCCCCTTCGCCCCTCTTCTTCCCCCCACGCCACTTTCCTTTTCCCTCCTCGCACCCTCCCTCTCTTTTTTGTGCCCCTCTCCTCCTCCTTTTCTTCACGCCCTCCCTTCCCATGAGCCCCTCTTTCCGCGCCCACTCTGCTTCAGAGTGCTCTTAGGGTCCAGGTGGCATCGTGTGCCCTCATTTTTCTTCTCCTCGCCGCTCTGCTCCTTTGGCCGCCACGGAAAACTAAAGAGTCGTTGTAAAGTGCCCGGCAAAAACATAGAAAACAACAAACATCCTGTGAGCATCTGGCTGGTTTCATGGTTGTTGTTGTTGGTGTTGCCGTTCTCCACAGATCTGTCGATGTTCTGTTGTCAACCAGGATTATCCAATATGGGGATATGCCCTGGGAGCATGGAACTTTTTCTGTTTTACAAGAGCTGTTGTTGTGGTCCGTGGATGCTCATGTCGGGACACTGTCTCCACACACACACGTATGCATGCGCGCGCGCNATCCTACGTGACACCACCGGTTATAAAAACCTTTGGACGGGGCAATTAGACAACACACACACACACCACACACACACACACACACACACAAACACACACACACACACACACAACACAAACACACACACACCACACCCCACACACACACACACACACACACACACACACCCTGTAACTCCAATCACGTTCCATCATGCCAGTACCGCATCAGTTATCAGTGACTCACATCTAAGATAATGTTTTATGTCACATACACCAGTATGCGTAGGTACAGTCAGCTGAGACGATGCTGAATGGTTGTTTTACAGGTCGCATAGTAGTATAGTAATGAGTTTTACAGGGTCAGCCATAGTAGTACGGCCCCTGGAGCAAATTAGGGTTAGTTCCTTCTCAAGGCACAGACAATTTTCACCTTGTCGGCTGGTATTCGAACCAGCGACCTTTTCGTTACTGGCCCATAGCTCTAACCGCTAGGCTACCTGCCTCTAACGCTGCTACCTGATCTAAACGCAGGCTACCTGACGCTACCCTAGGCTACCTGACTAACCGCTAGGCTACCTGACTCTAGCTACCTGACTCTAACCGCTAGGCTACCTGCCTCTAAACGCTAGGCTACCTGCCTCTAACCGCTAGGCTACCTGCCTCTAACCGCTAGGCTACCTGACTTCTAACCGCTAGGCTAACCTGCCTCTAACCGCTAGGCTACCTGACTCTAACCGCTAGGCTACCTGACTCTAACCGCTAGGCTACCTGACTCTAACCGCTAGGCTCCCTGCCTCTAACCGCTAGGCTACCGCCTCTAACGCCTGCTAGGCACTGCTGCGTTCCTATGGATTTCTCCGGATATGCCTCTACCACAGGTCAATCTCCTCCTCAGAGAGGCTCTACCACGGTCAATCTCCTCCACAGAGAGGCCTCTACCACAGGTCAATCTCCTCCACAGAGAGGCCTCTACCAACAGGTCAATGCTCCTCCTCAGAGAGGCCTCTACCACAGGTCAATCTCCTCCACAGAGAGGCCTCTACCACAGACAATCTCCTCCACAGAGAGGCCTCTACACAGGTCAATCTCCTCCACAGAGAGGCCTCTACCACAGCAATCTTCCTCCACAGAGAGGCCTCTACACAGGTCAATCTCCTCCTCAGAGAGGCCTCTACACAGAAACAATCTCCTCCACAGAAAGCTCTACCACAGAACAATCTCCTCAGAGTGTTGCCTTGCAAACCATTACATCTACCATAATATGATATAGGTCACAAATGGCACCCTATTTTCTATGGGCCCTTGTCAAAAGCAGTGCGCTACATAGGGAATAGGGTGCCTTTGGGACAGAGCTATATGTTGAGTAGCCTAGTCTACATAAATACATCCACTTCCAAGTGATATAGTGGCAATAGGTATTTAGTCCGGTTGACTGAACATTTAACAAAACCAAGGACCGCCTATTAATCACTTCTAGAGTTGGCAACTACCTCCTGGGAAACGATCCATCCCTCATCTTATCCCTCCCTCCTCCCCCCCCCTCCTCCCCCGTGCCTTTCAGCTGCAAATCAAAATCGGCAGCCAACCAGGACCAGACTGTGTCCCAAATCCCACATGGAAAAGATACTGAAGAATTGAATACAAGATTTATAGAAGGTTCATGAACCTAGGGATGTGACAAATGTCAAATGTTAACGTTTTAACTACGGTTTGTTATGGGTTTTCTGTTAAAATGATGAAGAACCTGTGTATTGTAACATTTAGAAGTAACAGAAATGTTTCATGTATAAAACACATACAAGAAACATGTAAGCTACACTGGAGGCTTGAAGGCAAGAGACGGAGGAGACGGAGAGAGAGACAGAGACAGAGAGACAGGAGACAGAGAGAGAGAGAGAGAGAGAGAGAGAGAGAGAGAGAGAGAGAGACAGAGAGACAAGAGAGACAGAGAGAGACAAGAGAGCAGAGAGAGAGAGACAGAGAGACAGAGAGAACACAGAGACGCAGAGACGCAGAGAGAGACAGAGGAGAGAGACAGAGAGAGAGGAGAGAGAGAGAGGAGAGAGAGGAGAGAAGAGAGAGAGGAAGAGAGAGAGGAGAGAGAGGAGAGAGAAAGAAGAGACAAGAAGAGGAGACAGAGAGAGACAGAGACAGAGAGACAGGATGGGATATGTACTAGAGCCAGCCTAGGAGACAGACCAGAGTGCCCCACTTCAATTACAATTTATTGTAAAGTGATTATTGACGTTGTCGTTTCGCAGAGCACGGAATAAATGGCTGACGGGGCTAGCGTAGCGACAAAGCGCTAGCAGAACGGGCCTGGCAATAAATCACCCCCAACAAACTGAGACGTCAAACAGGCATTGGTCATAAAACAACCATGTGATATATACATCTCAGTAAACTATGATTAAGTGTGTATTTGAATCCCTGCCCACTTTATCAGTCTCAGCAGCAGGAAACGGAAAGGACAAACAGGGTTACAGCCAATACAGCATTCAGACAGTCCCTGTCCGTCACTCTACCGGTGTTTTGTTACTCGTCGTGTTTTGTGTGTTGTTTTGTGTGGAGCCCAGGAAGAGCAGCTGCTCCAGATCATGGAGATTTAATAAACACACAGACAACGCATGGAATGGATCTAATGCAATCTGATTTGAAAGTAGCCTATAGTCTATCTAATATCTAATAGTCTTATCTAATAGTCTTATCTAATAGTCTTCTCTAATAGTCTTCTCTAATAGTCTTCTCTAATAGTCTTCTCTAATTGTCTTCTCTAATTGTCTTCTCTAATTGTCTTCTCTAATAGTCTATCGTAAAATATCACTCAGGCACATAGGACTAAACAAAAACACCACCCCTCTCACACACACACACACACACACACACACACAGACCTCACACCACTTTGAGAGTTTATAGTCGGACAGGTGGCACCATAAAGTAACTAGGTACCACATAAGGCTGTGAGCAGACAGACAGACAGACAGACAGACAGACAGACCACACAGACCCTCCAGCTTGTTTCTGGGACCTCTTGAGTCTTGGACAAACACACTGACAGTGATGGCATGTCAACAAGAGGCCTGGCTAGCCAATGAGGTGTCTCCAACGGAAGATGGCCAGCCAATGAGGTGTCTCCATCAGAGGGCCAACCAATTAGAGGTCCCCTGATCAACAGCTGTCTAAACAGGGCCTGGTATATAGCCTCCACTCACAGAGGGTCCAACGGCACCGATGGGTCTG
>NW_019948925.1:0-2873 GCF_002910315.2 Salvelinus sp. IW2-2015
AAGAGAGAGATACAAAGTGTTAAAGAAAACAAAATATATTTGAGATTTGAGATTCTTCAAAGTAGCCACCCTTCGCCTTGATGACAGCTTTGAACAGCCTTGGCATTCTGTCAACCATCTTCACCTGGAATGCTTTTCCAACAGTCTTGAAGGAGTTCCACATATGCTGAGCACTTGTTGGCTGCTTTTCCTTCACTCTGTGGTCCAACTCATCCAAAACCATCTACAATTGGGTTGAGGTCGGGTGATTGTGGAGTCCAGGTCATCTGATGCAGCACTCCATCACTCTCCTTCTTTGTCAAATAGCCCTTACACAGGCTGGAGGTGTTTGGGTCATTGTCCTGTTGAAAAACAAATATAGTCCCACTAAGGCAAACCAGATGGCATATGGCTGATGGAATGCGGTATGGTAGCCACACTGGTTAAGTGTGCTTGAATTCTAAAATACATCCAGACTGTGTCACCAGCAAAGCACCCCACACATCACACCACCTCCTCCATGCATGGAACCACATATGCGGAGATCATCTGTTCACCTACTCTGCGTCTCACAAAGCCATGGCGGTTAGACCAAAAACTCTAAAATTTGGACTCATAGACCAAAGGACAGACTTCCATCAGTCTAATGTCCATTACTTGTGTTTCTTGGCCAAGCAAGTCTTCTTATTATCGGTGTCCTTTAGTAGTGGTTCCTTTGTGGCAATTTGACCATGAATTCGCCGACGAGTGGGTAACCACCACTACCCCCTGTCAGGAAGTCCAGGATCCAGTTGCAGATGGAGGTGTTTAGTCCCAGGGTCCTTAGATTAGTGATGTGCTTTGTGGGCACTATGGCGTTGAACGCTGAGCTTTAGTCAATGAACAGCATTCTCACATAGGATGTTCCTTTTGTCCAGGTGGGAAAGGGCATGTGGGTGTGATTGTATCATCTGTGGATCTGCTGGGGTGGTATGCAAATTGGGAGTGGTCTTGGGTTTCCGGCATGATGGTGTTGATGGGAGCCATGACCAGCCTTTCAAAGCACTTCATGGCTCATGCTACAGACGTGAACTTTTTTGTAGATAATGTGGTATACAGCTTATCATGAGGTATTCTACCTATGTCGAGAAAACTGAACTTTTTAATATTGACATGCGCACCAGCAGTTGACAAATAGACACACACCCCCGCCGCCTTGTCTTCCCAGACGTAGCTGCTCTGTCCTGCCGATACACGGAGAAGCCAGTCAGCTCTAAATGATCTGTCGTTCAGCATGTCTCAGTGAAACATAAAATATCACAGTTTTTATTGTCCCGTGTAGGATAGTCTTAGTCGTAGATCGTCCAGTTTGAATTCAAATGATTGCAATGTTGGCCAATAATACGTGAGGGTAGCGGTGTTTTACCTACTCGTCTGCGAATTCATGGTCAAATTGCTGCAAAAAAACAGTACTAAAAGGACACCAATAAGAAGAAGAGACTTGCTTGGGCAAAGAAACACAAGCAATGGACATTAGACTGGTGGAAATCTGCCCTTTGGTCTGATGAGTCCAAATTTGAGAGTTTTGGTTCCAACCGCAGTGTCTTTYTGAGACGCGGAGTAGGTGAATGGATGATCTCCGCATGTGTGCTTCCCACCGTGAAGCATGGAGGAGGTGGTATGATGGTGCTTTGCTGGTGACACTGTCTGTGATTAATTTAGAAAGGGCTATTTGACCAAGAAGGAGAGTGATAGAGTGCTGCATCAGATAACCTGGCCTACACAATCACCCGACCTCAACCCAAATGAAATGATTTGGGATGAGTTGAACCGTAGAGTGAAGGTAAAGCAGCCAACAAGTGCTCACCACACGTGGGAACTCCTTCAAGACTGTTGGAAAAGCYTTCCAGGTGAAGCTGGTTGAGAGAATGCCAAGCGTGTGCAAAGCTGTCATCAAGGCAAAGGGTGGCTACTTTGAAGAATATCAAACATAAAATATTTTTTGATTTGTTTAACACTTTTTTGGTTACTACATCATTCCATATGTGTTATTTCATAGTTTTGGTGTCTTCACTGTCATTCTAAAATGTTGAAAATAGTAAAATAAATAAATAAAAACCTTTAAATGAGTAGGAGTGTCCAAACTTTTGACTGGTACTATGTATGTGTGTGTGTGTGTGTATATATATATATATATATATATATATATATATATATATATATATATATATTATAGTGTACAAAACATTAGGAACACCTTGCTAATATTGATTTGCAACCCCATTTTGCCCTCATTTGTCTGGGGCATGGACTCTACAAAGTGTTGAAAGTGTTCCACAGGGATGCTGGCCCATGTTGAATCCAATGCAGCCCACAGTTGTGTGAAGTTGGCTGGATATCCTTTGGGTGGTGGACCATTCTTGATACACACGGGAAACGGTTGAGCATGAAAAACCCAGCAGCATTGCAGTTCTGGACACACTCAAACCYGTGCGCCTGGCACCTACTACCATATCCATCAAAGGCACTTCAATATTTTGTCTTGCCCATTCACCCTCTGAATGGCACACATACATTTTAAGCCATGTCTCAAGGCTTAAAAATCCACATTTAACCTGTGTCACCCCCTTCATCGACACTTATTAAAGTGGATTTAATAAGTGACATTAATTAGGGGAAATAGCTTTCACCTGGCTAGTCTGTCATGGAAAGAGCATGTGTTCCTAATAGATATGTGTTTTGATGTCTCTCTCTTCACCTGTCTGTGAGGTTCCAGAACTTCTCTCCTCGGCTTCTTCGTCAGCTCTCCCACAGTCCGCACACTTCCCCCTCCGGCCTACCTCTCTGTCCCTATCCCTGCGTCTGTTCTCCGACCACTGCAGCCGCTTCTTCAGTGACTCGACCTGCTCCCGGCT
>NW_019948925.1:6890-12081 GCF_002910315.2 Salvelinus sp. IW2-2015
AGGGACAAGATTGTAGATCTACACAAGGCTGGAATGGCTACAAGACCATTGCCAAGCAGCTTGGTGAGAAGTGACAACAGTTGGTGCGATTATTCGCAAATGGAAGAAACACAAAACAACTTCAAACTCCCTTTGCCTAGGGCTCCATGCAAGATCTCACCTCGTGGAGTTTGCAAATGATCATGTAGGAATGTGAGGAATCTGCCCAGAACTAAACAGGAGGGTCTTGTCAATGATCTCAAGGCAGCTGGGACCATAGTCACACAAGAAAACAATTGGTAACACACTACGCCGTGAAGGACTGAAATCCCTGCAGCGCCCGCAAGGTCCCCCTGCTCAAGAAAGCTCATATACATACCCGTCTGAAGTTTGCCAATTGAACATCTGAATGATTCAGAGGACCAACGGGTGAACGTGTTTGGTCAGACGAGACCAAAGGAGTGTCTTTGGCATCAACTCAACTTGCCGTGTTTGGGAGGAGAGGAATGCTGCCTATGACCCCAAGAAACCATCCCCACCGTCAAACATGGAGGTGGAAACATTATGCTTTGGGGGTGTTTTTTCTGCTAAGGGACAGGACAACTTCACCGCATCAAAGGGACGATGGACGGGGCATGTACCGTCAAATCTTGGGGTAAAACCTCCTCCCTCAGCCAGGGCATTGAAAATGGGTCGTGGATGGGTATTCCAGCATGACAATGACCCAAAACACACGGCCAAGCAACAAAGGAGTGGCTCAAGAAAAAGCACATTAAGGTCCTGGAGTGGCCTAGCCAGTCTCCAGACCTTATCCCATAGAAAATCTGTGGAGGGAGCTGAAGGTTCGAGTTGCCAAACGTCAGCCTCGAAATCTTAATGACTTGAAGAAGATCGCAAAAGAGGAGTGGGACAAAATCCTCCTGAGATGTGTGCAACCATGGTGGCAACTACAAGAAACATCTGACCTCTGGTGATTGCCAACAAGGGTTTGCCACCAAGTACTAAGTCATGGTTTTGCAGAGGGGTCAAATACTTATTTCCCTCATTAAATGCAAATCAATTTATAAAATTTTTTGACATGCGTTTTCTGGATTTTTTTGTTGATATTCTGTCTCTCACTGTTCAAATAAACATACCATTAAAATTACAGACTGATCATTTCATTGTCTGTGGGCAAACGAACAAAATCAGCAGGGGATCAAATACTTTTTTCCCTCACATGTATCTATCTAATCTATCTATCTATCTATCTTATCTATCTATCTATCTTATCTATCTATCTATCAATCTATCTATCTATCTACTATCTATCTATCTATCTATCTATCTATCTATCTATCTATCTGTCTATCTGTCTCTCTGTCTCTCTGTCTCTCTGTCTCTCTGTCTCTCTGTCTATTTCTGTATCTACGATATTTCAAAGCATTTTACAACACGCCAACTTTCACACAGGAAATAAGCCCCTTCAATTACATTTCATTTTTCAACCCAGAGATTTTGTCTGTCCTATCCAAACCCTTGGTGGTCACCTCAAATCTAAATTGAAACGATAAAAAAGAAAAACACTTCTAAAGAGTTAACTGGTACCACATGTGGGAGAGTGAGGATATGGAAAGCCATAAAGCCAGATCTGATCAGTGAATGATTTCACAGCGACTCAAACGGTGCCAAATTAACTCCAGATTACAATAATAACCATGGTGGGACAATTAAGACGACATAAACACTGCAGAGCTGGGCACCAGGGTACCCCTTCTCTTCCCTCTGTCTCTCTCTCTCTCGCTCTCTCACACACGCACATAACCCTGGGGTGTCTGTGTGTGTGGTCCACCTAACCCTGGGGGTGTCTTGTGTCACCTGAAACCCTGGTTGGTGCCTGTGGTGTGTCACCTGAACCCGGGGTGCCTGTAGATAGAAACGGTTCTTAATTAGGCTGGGATCATTCCGAATCCGCTGTAGACGGAATGCTTACAGAGCGCTTGACATTTGAAGGGAATTTCTAATTGACCGACATCTGCAGTGTTTACTTGAATCAATCTCCACGAACACGGTAACATTGCCTTTAAAGGTTGCGTTGTCGACAAGCGCGATCAGATTGACCCGGCCCTACGTCCCCACAGCTTCATTGAACGAGACAACATGTGTCCGGTGCAACGGCATGGTGTCTGCTGATTAGTGTGTTTACTGTGTACAGATGTGGCTTCTGTTGGATCATCCCACTTCCTGTAAAAAACTTCAAAAGCCTCATGGCGGTGGGCGCATATGTTTGCTTGCAGCTTGCCTCTTTAGACAAAGACTATGTGGGCATTAAGCTCTGAGCTTCATAGAGAAGAAGAAAAAACAGGCATTACATTGAGCCTTTACACAGTATACATAAACATGTCCATGTGCTCTCCCCACTCCCACACAGACATACAGAATGTACACATTAGTTCAAACAGACACAACGGGTCTTCGCTCATTCCTTCATCTGTGGCGCTATGCTAATATGATTAGCCTGGATTATTGGTAATGAGGGACGGGGATCGGGTTGGTGCCGGGCGGGATGTTGCGCTCCTCGTTTGTGGGGGACGAGTTAATTGGTTAGGCTGCTTTGATGTTCCCGGTGTGGGAGGGGAAAGAGAGGCGAAGAGGGACTGTACAGATATGTGTGTGTGGAAGGGGCGTGAGGGGGTTGTGGAGAATCTGACTGTTGTGTTGTGTGGTTAGCTGGTTCCAAGGGAGAAGGCCCTGGAGTTTGACTCCAGGGTGAAAGACTTTTCTGTTGTTCCACCTCTTCTTCTTACCCTCCTCTCCCCCCATCCCTTCACCTGATCGGTATTGATGTACACTTACCGTGTCAAAAGTTTGGGGTCACTTAGAAATGTCCTTGTTTTTAAATTTTTTTAATTTTATTATTATTTTAATTTTTATTTACCCCCTTTTCTCCCCAATTCGTGGTATCCAATGTTAGTAATTACTATCTTGTCTCATCGCTACAACTCCCGTACGGGCTTGGGAGAGACGAAGGTCGAAAGACCATGCGTCCTCCGAAACAACAACCCAACCTAGCTGCACTGCTTCTTAACACAGCGCGCCTCCAACCCGGAAGCCAGCCGCACCAATGTGTCGGAGGAAAACACGATGCACCTAGCTACCTTGGTTAGCGCGCACTGCGCCCAGCCCGCCAAGAGTCGCTGTGTGCGCGATGAGACAAGGATATCCCTACGCACGGCGCAAACCCTCCCTAAACCGGACGACGCTAGAGCCAATTGTGCGTCGCCCCACGGACCTCCCCGTCGCGGCCGGCTGCGACAGGAGCCTGGGCGCGAAACCCAGAGTTTCTGGTGGCACAGCTAGCGCTGCGAATGCAGTGCACTAGACCACTGCGCCACCTGGAAGGCCCTGAAATGTCCTGTTTTTGAAAAAAAGCACATATTTGTCCATTAAAGTAAAATAACATTAAATTGATCAGAAATACAGTGTAGACATTGTAAAAGGCTATTGTAGCTGGAAACGGCTGATTTTTTATGGAATATCTACATAGGCGTACAGAGGTCCATTATCAGCAACCATCACTCCTGTGTTCCAATGGCACGTTGTGTTAGCTAATCCAAGTTTATCATTTTAAAAGGCTAATTGATCATTAGAAAACCCTTTTGCAATTATGTTAGCACAGCTGAAAACTGTTGTCCTGATAAAAGAAGCAATAAAACTGGCCTTCTTTAGACTCGTTAAGTATCTGGAGCATCAGCATTTGTGGGTTTGATTACAGGCTCAAAATGGCCAGAAACAAAGACTTTCTGTTAAGCGGAGTGACACAGGGGAACCCAAGAGCAAACTCAGAAGAGGAAACAGGGATAAATTAATCAAAATATTTATTGTTACACATGGAGATATGGAGTGCAGATCCGGGGAAGCTCGGATGAGTTGCAGAAAAACAAGATGTGGAGACTGAGGTTGGAGTTGGCTGAGTGGAACAGGGTGAACAGGTCCTGAGGGGAATCCAAGGTAGTGGTGGTGAGTAAAGTCCAGAGCAAGGTAGTGGTGGTGAGTAAAGTCCAGAGCAAGGTAGTGGTGGTGAGTGAAGTCCAGAGCAAGGTAGTGGTGGTGAGTGAAGTCCAGAGCAAGGTAGTTGGGTGGTGAGATGTGGAACGGGAGATAGGAGCCAGAGAGGTAACTGCAATGAGAGGATAAACGGTGTCAGGCAGGGAAACAGGCACAGCAGCGTAACAGGATCTTGAATATTCATAAATGGCTAGAATCATGAACTGACTGAGCAGAGATTACGATCTGGCAGAGTGGAAGTGGCAGGACTGAGTATTTGTAGAGGTCTTGATTAGAGGTCGACCGATTATGATTTTTCAACGCCGATACCGATACCGATTATTGGAGGACCAAAAAAGCCGTTACCGATTAATCGGACGATTTTTTAAATGTATTTGTAATAATGACAATTACAACAATACTGAATGAACACTTATTTTAATATAATACATCAATTAATTCAATTTAGCCTCAAATAAATAATGAAACATGTTCAATTTGGTTAAAATAATGCAAAAACAAAGTGTTGGAGAAGAAAGTAAAAGTGCAATATGTGCCATGTAAGAAAGCTAACGTTTAAGTTCCTTGTTCAGAACATGAGAACATATGAATGAAAGCTGGTGGTTCCTTTTAACATGAGTCTTCAATATTTACAGGTAAGAAGTTTTAGGTTGTAGTTATTATAGGAATTATGGGACTATTTCTCTCTATACAATCTGTATTTCATATACCTCTTCATATGACTTATCGACTATATGGATGTTCTTATAGGCACTTTAGTATTGCCAGTGTAAACAGTATAGCTTCCATCCCTTCTCCTCGCTGCTACCTGGGCTCGAACCAGGAACACATCGACAACAGCCACCCTCGAAGCAGCGTTACCCATGCAGAGCAAGGGGACAACTACTCCAAGTTCTCAGAGCGAGTGACGTTTGAAACGCTATTAGCGGCGCACCCTGCTAATAGCTAGCCATTTCACATCGGTTAACCAGCCTAATCTCGGGAGTTGATAGGCTGAAGTCATAACACGCACAATGCTTGAAGCATTGCGAAGAGCTGCTGGCAAAACGCCACAAAAGTGCTGTTTGAATGAATGCTTACGAACCTGCTGGTGCCTACCATCTCTCAGTCAGACTGCTTAGGTCAATTAATATGGTCCCGAGATCCTGGACAACTCATCATTCTC
>NW_019948925.1:15760-20072 GCF_002910315.2 Salvelinus sp. IW2-2015
CTGAAAGACTTTTCTGTTGTTCCACCCTCTCTTCTACCCTCTCTACCCCCCATCCCTTCACCTGATCAGGGTATTGATGTACACTACCGTTCAAAAGTTTGGGGTCACTTAGAAAATGTCCTTGTTTTATTTATTTTTAAATTTTTATTATTATTTAAATTTATTTACCCCCTTTTCTCCCCAATTTCGTGGTATCCAATTTTACCTGGTTAATATTGCCTGCTAACCTAGATTTCTTTTAGCTAAATATGCAGGTTTAAAAATATATACTTCTGTGTATTGATTTTAAGAAAGGCATTGATGTTTATGGTTAGGTACACGTTGGAGCAATGACAGTCCTTTTTCGCGAATGCGCACTGCATCGATTATATGCAACGCAGGACACGCTAGATAAACTAGTAATATCATCAACCATGTGTAGTTATAACTAGTGATTATGATTGATTGATTGATTGTTTTTTATAAGATAAGTTTAATGCTAGCTAGCAACTTACCTTGGCTTCTTACTGCATTCACGTAACAGGCGGGCTCCTCGTGAGGCAGGTGGCTAGAGCGTTGGACTAGTTAACCGCAAGGTTGCAAGATTGAATCCCTGAGCTGACAAGGTAAAAATATGTCGTTCTGCCCCTGAACAAGGCAGTTAACCCACCATTCCTAGGCCGTCATTGAAAATAAGAATGGGCTCTTAACTGACTTGCCTAGTTAAATAAAGGTGTAAAAAAACAACAAAAAAACAATCGGCGTCCAAAATTACCGATTTCCGATTGTTATGAAAACTTGAAATCGGACCTAATTAATCGGCCATTCCGATTGATCGGTCGACCTCTAGTCTTGATTATGGAACGAGTTGCAGCTGGTAGGGATCTGCTCTGACTCCAGCACACCTGTCTCCAACCACACAATCATACAGAGAGGGAGAGYGAGAGAGAGAGAGTGTACAGGGGGAGTAACTGCAGGTCAAGAAGACACCGGATGAACACCAGAGGGCGTAGCAGGAGCAGKTGTGACACTTTCTTCTGAAACTCGTTATTCTTGTACTGAGAAATTAAGGCTATTCCATGCGAGAAATTGCCAAGAAACTGAAGATCTCGTACAATGCTGTGTACTACTCCCTTCACAGAACAGCTCAAACTGGCTCTAACCAAAATAGAAAGAGGAGTGGGAGGCCCCGGTGCACAACTGAGKAAGAGGACAAGTACATGAGTGTGTCTAGTTTGAGAATTCCTTCACCTGATCAGGGTATTGATGTATAACTCCCATCCCTTCACCTGATCAGGCTATTGATGTATAACTCCCATCCCTTCACCTGATCAGGCTATTGATGTATAACCTGGCACTCCTCAACACACCAACTGATCCAAACAGGATTAGAAGATCAAGCTCTAGCAGATATACATAACTGTACACCCAAATAAACCACAACCATTAGCTCTATGAAACCCTGCATATCTTTATGTAACGGCGCATAACACTATAAAGACGGACTGCTTGGTTTCATGTGAGAAATAGGATTAGGGCATGACTCGCCCACACAAAGCCCCGAGCGGCTTGGCTGAACCATGGTGGATGTCTTAAGAGCAGGCATAGTAAACATAAGACAACACCCCCACAGGACTGTCACAGGACGTCTGACAGTAAGCACAAGTGTCATATAATATACTAAGCTTCTGTTGGCAACTAAACTGGGGGTTGTGAGAATGATGGTATTTCCTGTGACAATTCTGGGTTTCATTGATAACGTTTTTTATTGTAAATATACATTTTTCTGTACATCCAAAGGGGATGGATATTTATATAGCCAATGTTAGTCTTGTCTAAAAGTACCCGACGAGGGGCATAGATTCACCCAAGTAAACCTCTATCATTTCAAACATCACATTCCAGTGTCTCCAGTGAGAAAATAAAGAACCATATTCAGAATTAACTTTCAGATACAAAATAGCTACAATGATAGAATACACTGAGCATCCTTCATTTAAAAGCACAAATCATTTCAAAAGGCAGGAGAATTTACAATAGAGCGGATGTCCAGTATTGACCTCAAACAATTTAAAGCTATTCATACTAGCATGATTATACATTGCACATTTTTTATGATTTCAAATGAAGGATAATAACAGTCGTGATGGGGTGCTGTATGATTGATCAACAACAAGACAATGCTTCTTAAGTAATCTTGCAATTTTATTTGCATATAAAAGCAGCTAAATATATCACAACGAACTGAAAGAAAGAGAGCAGACCTACAAGGAGGAAACTAACAGCCAGAGAAACAGAAGAGAGAAATAGCTAGAGAAAGAAAACAGAGTGTAAGGGCATTTACAGTTGCAAAGTTGAGACCACTTTTGGCAACATTTTTTTGTGCTAGCAAGATTGCATTTACACACAGTGCAAAATGAGAAAGAAAGCTATAAAAACACAAATACTATCAGATTTACAATCGAGAGGACAATTAAACCTTTTTAGGCAGGTGTGTCGTAAAAGAAAACCAACCACTGCCTGTCGGATAGTGAATTGAGTCTAACTCAAAACATTTCCTCTCTCATCCATGAACTTCTACCTAGGCCTCCAACTGCGGTCCTGGACAGGCTTTTGTTCCAGCCCAGCACTACAAACCTCCATCAAATAAAAACTACATTATATAGTTAGATGTGTGTTCCTGCTGGACTGGCAAAAGCCTCACCCCAGAAGCACTCAAAGACCTGAGGAGTTGGGAGCCCCTGCTCGCCTCACAGTGGGAGTAAGACATGAACATTAAAGAAACGTTTCAAGAACATTTGACGGGAGTGGCAAAGAAACAAGCTAAATCAAATACAGGCGAAGACACAAGAAAGAAAATCCCACCAGGATGTTTTCAACCAACAACTTTTAGTACAGATCTTTTACAACATGAATACAATATATATATATATACTGTATATATATACTTGCTCTTCTCCAGATGTATCAGAATTGCAGACGGTAGATGTTAGAGTATCTCAAGTGTATAATTTGARAGATTTCTTTCCCTGCTCTGTGMMGTAGTTTGACTGGGTTGATAGACACAKGTGAATAATAAATAAGGTCTTTCTCTGAGCTTGCAGAGGGCGGGGCTCTAGCTGACAACATTAAAGCTAGTTTAAGGCATCGTCCCTATCAGCCAATCAGAAAGCAGAATTGTCCAGGAAACAAAATGAAACCAATCACAAAAAATAAGAACGTACAAAATCAACAATGGCATCCAATACCGACGTTTCCAGCAAACACAAACCCCAAAAACGAAGGAAATTGTACAAATTCACAAAGCATAATTTATCTTACAGATCCGACTGCTTTTTCTTCCATAGCAAGTTTCTATAACCACTCAGCACCCTATAACCTGCCCACCCCCCAACCCCCCTATAACCTGCCCACCCCCCAACCCCCCTATAACCTGCCCACCCCCCCTCTAACCCTACACCCCCCCACACTCTTTCACTTTACAGCTTACAAAATAACAATATTTGAGAGAAACACTTAATATAATTATTTTGACATTATTTGATAGAAAAAAAAGGTTATTCTGGCCAACAATCCCCCCCCCTTCTTTCACAGGTCATTCTCAGGAGCTGGAGGGGTTGGGCAGGTCGAACACGATTGGGGGGTTGGTGGGCTGGAAGCTGATCGTGCACGTGGAGGAGTTGATGAACGTGGTGCAGCCGTCAGTCATGATGCCATACCCTGTGGAGGGAGAACGCATCATCAGCACACGCCACGGGGAAGTCCAATGCATCATCAACATTGGCCATGAAGTGAGAAACCGTAGTGTCAAATCGACTTCCCTCAAAGCCCCTCCCATATCCCCCTCCCTCAAACAGTCCCTCCCCCGTCCCTCAGTCCCCCCTCCCAGTACCTCCCTCCCTCAGTCCCTCTCCTCTCCACTCCCTCCCAGTCTCTCCCTTCCCTACCATCCCATCCCTCTGTCCCTCCCTCTCCCCTCACCTCCCCTCCCTCCCTCAGTCTCTCCCTCCCTATCTCCACCCTACAGTCCCTCCCTCTCACTTCTCTCCTCAGCCTCTCCCTCCCTCAGGCCCCCACCTCCCTCAGTCCTCTACCTCCCTCAGTCCTACCTCCATCCCTCAGCTCCCTCCCTCACCCTCAGTCCCTACCTCCAATCCTCAGTCCCTCCCTCCCTACTTCCCCTACCTCCATCCTCAGTCCCTCCGATCCCTCCCTCCCTCATTCCATCCTTATGTTTTTAATTAGAAGGTGTAGAAATGAATAGACTCAGTTCAGAGGAGAGACAATTAAAGAATCTCTCAGGAAAGGAACGCACCCTGTGGAGGTTTGATTA
>NW_019948926.1:0-13180 GCF_002910315.2 Salvelinus sp. IW2-2015
TCCACATCTTTTTAGGTCAACAAGCTTTGGTTAAGAATGAGTTGATTCATCTACGCCCTTGGCGTTTACATTAGTTCACACGAAGCTCTGATTAAGAATTGAGTTGATTTGCATCTACGCCTTGCGTCGGTACATAGTCAACAAGCTTTGTAAGAATGAGTGATTCATCTACGCCTTGGTCGGTACATTATCAACAAGCTTTGTAGAATGATGTGATTCATCTACGCCTTGGTCGGTACAATAGTCAACAAGCTTTGTTAAGAATGAGTTGATTCAATACTACGCCTTGGGCGTCTGGTTCGATCATCTAGTCAACAAGTCTGTTGGGTTCAATTGAGATTATATCATCTACGCCCTTGGGTCGTAACATTAGTCAAACACAGCTTTGTTAGAATGAGTTGATTCATCCCATGCTGGTCCGTAAGTTAGTCCAACAAGGCTTTGTGTATCGAAAAGAATGAGTTGATTCATCTACCCCATTTGGTTCGGAGCTTATGTTTAGTCAAAAACTTTGTAGGTAATATATGATTCATACTAACGCCTTGGTCGTACATTAGTCAACAAGTCTTTGTTCGAGTGAGTATGATTCATCTACCCCTCGGTCGTAATTAGTCCAACAAGCTTTGTTCAGAATCGTTGATTCATCTACCCCTCTGGTCGTATATGGTTTAGTCAACAAGCCTTGTTAGAAGTGACGTTGAATCTCATTTTCTCTTAACCGCCTGTGTCGTCTAATGGTAAAGGCAGCTTGTATCAGAGAGAGTTTATGATTCTTTACACAAACTCTAAGTGCGGCTAGTTTCGAGATCAACTGTCTTGTCAGATTGAGTTTTCATCTAACCCCTGACCGGCTTAGTATTAGCATACAAGCTTGTTCAGAATTAGTTGATTCATCCTACCGCTTGGTCAGTATATTAGTCAAACAAGCTTTGTTCAGAAATAGGTTGATTCATCTACGCGCCTTGGTCGCTAGGCATAGTTCTAACAAGCTTTGTTCAGGGGCAATGTAGTGTGAGTTCTCTACCCTGATCCGGTCACATATTAGTCAACAAGCTTTGTATAGATGCTACGCTTGGTCATACAAGAGGCATCTGTTCTAGAACTGGTTGCCATAGTTGGGTACGTAGTCACAACAACTTTAGTTACCTGCCTCTATTGACGCTTTACAGTTACTCTAGTCAACAATCGTCTCTACGACTGGAGTGGTCCGAACAGCGTGGTGGAAATACCCGGGGGGGATGGTCTAGCTACTCCACTACGCACCTAACTCAAGCTCGGGAGAGTGCTCTAGTGTGTCAATTAGATGTAGTGTAAGGCTATCTGGACAGGATGGAGGGGAAAGCATGTCTGTGGGTTATCTGGACAGGATTGGACGGGGAAGCATTCTGGATGTAGTGCTTATCCTGGACAGGATGGAGGGAGCACTGATGGCTATTCTGGCAGATGGGAAGCTTAGTGTATCTATGCGATGGAGCCAAAGCGCAGTTTGGGATCGAGGAGAATGGGGCATTCTGGAGTGAGTCTATCTGGACAGATGGAGGGGGAAAGCATTCTGGATGGGGTCTATCTGCCGGACAGGATGAGAGGGAAGCATCGATGAGGTCACTGCATGCGGGAATATATTGATGAGTCTAATCTGGACAGGATGGAGGGTGGAACTAGTCTTCATTCTGATGGGTTGACATATCTGGACAGGATGGAGGGGGGAAAGCTATTCTGGGATGGTGAGTCTACTCTGGACAGGATGGGGGAGCATTCTGGATGGGGTCTTAATTGGACAAGGATGGAAGGGGAAAGCATCTCTGTGATGGGTCTATCTGACACGAGAGCTGAGAGGAGGAAAGCATTCTGGATGTAGTCGATATCTGGACAGGAAGAGGAAAGATTCTGCAGATGATACACTTGACAGACTGTCAGGGGATGCATTTGGATGGGGTCTATCAGTCGGAGTGCACTTCCCTAAGATGGCTATTGGACGATAAGCGGAGAATCTGGAGTTAGTCTATCTGGACAGGGATGGAGGGAAAGCATGTCTGGAGTGGGTCCAATCATGGACCAGGATGGAGGGGAAAGCCAGTTCTGGAGTCGGTAGCTATTCATGACAGGTAATGGAGGGGAAACTTCTAGGAGCTGTAGTCTATCTGGACAGGACATGCTGTAGGGGGAAAGTCATTCTGAGATGGAGGTCTATCTGGACAGGATGGAGGGTGGAAGAGCATTTTTCTGGATGGGTACTATCTGGACAGGATGGAGGGGAAAGCACTTCTGAGATGGGGTCTATCTGGACAGGAATAGCGGGGAAAGAGCATTCTGGATGGTTTATATCTGGACAGACGATGGAGGGGAAATAGCATTCTGGTGTCAGGCTCTATGATCCCTGCGACAGGGATGGAGGGGAAGCAGTTCTGGATTGGTGTTCTATCTGGACAGGACTGAGGGGAAAGCATTCTGATGGGGTCTACTCTGGACAGGATAGGAGGGGATAGGCATTCTGGATGGGGTCTATCTGGACAGATGGAGGGGAACACGCATTCTCGGATGGGAGTCCACTGCAGTGGGAAGATTGGTCTATTGGACAGGATGCGAAGGGGTAAGTCCATCTGGGAGGGGGTCTATCTGGACAGGATGGTACTGGGGAAAGCATTCTGGATGGGGTCTCACTCTGGACAGGGATGGAGGGGAAAGTCATTCTGGTGGAGTCTATTGGACGGATAGGGAGATTCGAGGCGGTCAATGGAGGTGGAGGAAGCTCTGGAGTTCTGGCAGGTAGGGAGCATTCTGGAGTGGTCTATCTGGCAGGATGAGGGAAAGCATTCTGGATGGAGTCTATCTGACGATGAGGAGACGAGGGTATTTGCAGGGAGGGGAACATCTGGTGATCTAGCTGCATAGGAGATTTGATAGTTATCTGGACAGGATTGGAGGGTAAACTATACACATTTTTCATTGAGTTATAGAATCAGTCATCCTTCGCTCCTTTCCACATATGATTCATTATCGTTCTGCAATAAAAACCTGGGTTAGTTTCACGGACACATCAACTGGTTTCTATTATTATCCAACATGTGAACTCCCTCTCTCCCTCTCTCACACACCACACACAACACACACACACAACACACAACACACACACACACCACACACACACACACACACACACACACACACACACACACACACACACACACACACACACACACACACACACACACACACACACACACCACACACCACCACACGACCACACTACTAGCACAAACACACACACACAATCACTTCAGGCCAACCCTCCCACTCAAGGCTTCTCTTCTCCTACCATTGAGTGTGTGCGTCAGAATGCAGCTCACTCCAACTCCGGTTGAGTAATTGTAAGTTACACGGCAGTAAGTCTCTCAGCAAGACAGTCCTCTTTACCAACGGAGCCATCGGCTCCTCCCCATGCCTTCCCCCACCATTTACTGAACAAGGGAGAAGGACGGATGTGAGTAATCGGAGGGATACCGGTGTCGAATGCACGTCAGAGGGTTTGTTATAATACTGTAGACTATGATCTTCCTCTGGGCAACCATCACTCAATTCTATGTTGCTGATTGTGTGTGACTTGTTGTAACTTGTTTGCTGTGTGTGATTGCCATTTCCTTTGTGTGTGGTGTGCGTTGTCTATTGCGTAGGTAGAGGAGACGTTATCAGTGTGATATGAGCAGCTGTTTGGGATCAGAGTTTTCTCCCTAGACACATAAGGATGCTGATGGCGCTTCAGTCTAGGGCTGATTTATCAGCTTATGTGGTTTACCAAAGGATCACAGGGCATAATTGCAAACAGGTACGGGTAGACAACACCAGGCAGTCTTGTGACCAAAACACTTAACCATTAGTTTTTAAGAACAAATCGATGCGCCTCTGCTTGGCACTCAGCATTACAAAATTACCGCTTTCCCAGTCATTCTTATTCCATGTAAACAGCATGTTTAGTGACGGACACATTACCCATAATAGCCCCCCCCGTCCTGATAAATGCTCAAGAAAAAAATATACCAGGGGAAGTCTGAAAACACATATTGAGGGGCTGGGGAGCTCATGCTGATGGGCGAGTAGCGCTGAGTGTTGGCTCCAGGGGGAGCTAGTATGCTGAGTGGGAAGCGGGGAAGCCTAGTTATGCTGACTGGGCGTGACGGCTAGGGGCGGATGCTGTATGGCTGTGGACTAAGTGGTGACGGCTAGGTATGTTGCTGAGTGGGCGGATAGCTAGTATGTGAGGGCGGGGAGCTATGATGCTGAGGGGCGGAGCTAGTATTGCGAGTGGAGTGTCTGAGGGCGGGGAGCTTAGCTAGTGGGGGGGCTAGAGTGTGGCGGCGGAGCTAGTATGCTTGAGTGGGGGGAGTAGTATGCTGATGGAGCGGAAGCTAGTATTCGCTGAGTGCGGCGGGAGCTAGTATGCTTGAGTGGGGCGGCTAGAATGATGCGGAGCCTAGTATGACTGAGTGGTGTTCGGGGAGCTAGTATGACTGGTGGGCGAGCTAGTGTGCTGGCGGGACTAGTATCTGAGTGGCGGGAGTAGTAGTTGCTGATGGGCGGGAGCTAGTAATGCCTGAAGTGGGTGGCGCGAGAGTGTATGTATGGCGGAGCTGTATCGACTGGGCGGAAGAGTTAGTTGCGCTGGCGACTGTATGCTGAGTGAGCGGGGAGCTAGTATGCTGAGTGGGCGGGGGAGCTAGTATGCTGAGTGGGCGGGGAGCTAGAATTGCTGGTGTGGCGGGAGCTAGTATGCTGAGTGGGCGGGGAAGAGCGAGTATGCTGAGTGGACGGAGAGCTAGGTATGCTGAGTGGCGGGGGAGCTAGTATGCTGAGTGGCGGAGAGCTAGTATTGCTGACTGGCGGGGAGCTAAGTATGTAGCTAGAGTGGTGAGCGGGGAGCTAGTATGCTGAGTGGGCTGGGAGCTAGTATGCTTGAGTGGTAGGGAGCTAGTATGGCTGAGTGGTGCGGAGGCTAGGTATGCTGCGAGGTGGGCGGGAGCTAGTATTGCTGATGGCGCGGGAGCTTAGTGAGGTGAAGCGTGCTGAGTGGGCGAGGGAGCTTAAGTAATGCTGACTGGGCGGGGAGCTGTCTGCTGAGTGGGCGGTGGACTAGTAATGCCTGAGTGGGGCGCGGGGAGCTAGTTATGGCTGAGTGCGGCGGGGGCTAGTATGGCTGACTGGGGCGGGGCTAGTAGCTGAAGTGGGCGGAGAGCTAAGTATGCTGATGGGAGCGAGAGCTTTAGTATGCGAGTGGGCGGGGACAGTATGCGCTGAGTGGGCGGAGAGCTAGTATGCTGAGTGGGCAGGGCAGTTCTAGTGAGATTGGAAAAACACCTGTGTCAAGGCAACATGCGACTCAGTGAGCATGTGATTATCTCAGGCAGAATTCTTCTCACTCAACTCAAACAACATTGAAATTGCACGCACACATCTAATACTTTTACAACATCACATCCTTACATATAGTTTTACTTGCTAGCCAAAGCTGGAATTGTCAGCACTGTTCTATCAACGACCTAGCTTGCCCTAGGTTATTTTGGAACAATTTCTGTTAGGAGTATCAATGTCATAATACTCATATGTATATAACCATAACAACACACAACACTATTTACACACAACAGATACTTATACTTATTATCTGTTATATTTTATATTTCTTGTATTTTATTATACACTACACATCTACTACACACATCACTTTACAAATGCACCGAAAGCCACACACACACAGCACCACACACACACCACAAGCACACACACACACGATACACAACCACACACACCACACCTACACACACACCACCACACACAAAGCACACCACACACACACTACTATCACACGACACACACACACACACACCACACAATGAGAGAGTCATCAGTTGACATAATCTGTGGTGTGTGGTGAAAGAGTCATTCCAGTTGACATGAATTCTGTGGTGTGTTGTTGATGAGAGGAGTCATTCCAGGTGGTCTAATCTGTGGTGTTGTGAGAGATAAGTCATTCCATTCTGGAAGCTAATCTGTGCGTGTTGTGAGTGAGAGAGTCATTCCAGGTGGTTCTAATCTGTGTGTTGGGGGAAGGAGAGTCATTCAGGTGTCTAATTCTGTGGTGTTGAGAGGAGAGTCCATTCATTTGAGCTAAATCTGTGTGGTTGTGGTGAGAGAGTCATTCATGGTGTCTATTGTGGTGTTGTGAGAAGTGTCATTCCAGGTGGTCTAATCTGTGGTGTTGTGAGAGATAGTCATTCCATTTGAGCTAATCTGTGGTGTTGTGAGTGAGAGAGTCATTCCAGGTGATCTAATCTGTGGTGTGATGCCATTACATGTTTTATGACCATGGCCAGTGATGGTGTCTTGTGAAAGACTCACGTACTGTATGGCCTTGTGTCTATTGAGAGCTGATGTCTCAATCAATGGTTCTCAATTATCTCTTCAGGGTAGTTATGGGGAAATTAAGCTTCCTGAAGTATTTCCATTCCAATAGGTTTGTTACTCAGAGCTTCATTATCCGTTCCCGATGCACATCAGTGATATCTGCGGGTCAGCAACAAATAGCAGCGTGTGATAATCAGAGTAATTTTTTTCCTTAATCAAAACTCTGTGGTGCACCGGTAAATTGTTGTCTTTAGCAAGCCTACAGTCTGTTGGATTGGCAGATTCACGTTTTACATCATTCTTCCCTTATTGTCTTCAACTTTACTATGGTTCTAAAACACAATCTATGGTATTATTTTAGGAAGATGACATTTTTTTTTTTTTTTACAATCGCTAGGACCCATTTCTCAACAGTTAGGTCACTGTTTTCAAAACTCTTCACACTGTTCTCCTAACCAACGTTCAGCTTGGCACAGCAGTTCATTTCACATCCAAAATGCACGAAAACTACCAAAACACTTCATACATGTATCAACTCATTCTTACATAACACTAGCACACGTTGTCACTCATAAAACAATGACCTAAACAACAGGGAGCATTACACAATGTTTTCTTCAGTAAAATGTCTTTACAAAACAAGAATGACACCTCTCTACTGTTTAGAATTCACTGCAGGGTATGTTACAGGAATGAATCAGACATGATGCAATATGCTTCAATATGTTTTATGTCATTTGTTTGGCATTGAGGGATTCCAAAATACAAGTATTTGTATGTACACCATCTACCGATACAGATACAGTAGTAATGATAGTCAACCCTGTCTTCTGCATTTGGCCACAGGTTCTCATCCACATCACATCTTATGTCATCTTGGGCAATACACCCAGGAAAGAATCGTTTGGCATGCCTGGTCCATCCCTGGCAATCTTCTGCAGATATGTCCAGGCATCCAGCAGTCATTGCGTCCAGGAGGGACATTTGATCATGTGAATGGTGGTCATAAACCTTCCAGCTCTATGAGGAAAAGTGACATCATCCATCTCAGTCCTGGGTCCTCTGGCCCGGGACATTCAATGTGGTCTTTCCCCAATCACATTCCTTCTCGCCGCCGTGTTTGGCAAGTTGAAACCAGGTTCGTCCACAAAGATGAATATGTGGGGTATTTGCCTGGCTTCAATCTCCATGACTCTCTACAATAAATCCACAAGGTAACATAAGTCAGGGTATCACGGTAGTTTACATTATACCTTAACATGCCATTGTGTGTCTCTGCTCTGTTTTGGTTCTGTTCAAACAGTTCTGTGTTTTATAGTCATCTTACCTGGATTATATGGTCTGGAGTTGGCTTTGACTCGTTCAGAGTTCTTCTCAAAAGGAACAGTGGACACTGCTTCATCCTGATTGATGTTGTTTCAGGACTCTAGAAATAGTTGTTTATGCTTACATTGTGAATATATCCAACGTAATGTTGTCTGCCACACTCTGTCCCGAATCTCTGTGAGTTGATATGCCATTGTTTGATGACCATATCAACGATTGCAGCTTCCTGGCAGAGCAGTGAAAATCCCTACCTCTCCCGCTGTAGGAGGTAACCGTTGGGTCCTAAGCAGAAATAAAAACAATTACACACAAGTGTTTTGGAGGCTTTGCTCAATTTACTTCTGTAATGTGCAGTCCAGTCAGATGCCATTGCAGGAATAAATCTTACTGATGTTTTGCCGGAAAGTTCTCAGAAATCGAATGCCCTCGTTGAGCGTTGCAGATCTGGCTTTGCACTCTCAGACAGCCCTACTTCCATCTCGATACGACACGATTCTCATGCTCGTAGAGAACGGCCTGCTATTCTCTGGTGAGCTATTGCCTTCTATCTCATCTTTTCACCACACACACGTACTCCTTCCCTCTTCCTCTCCCTCTCGATGCTCCTCATCTCTACCCACTCCTCCTCCTCTCTCTCTACCCAGCCACTCTTCTTCCTCATCAGTTTTTCCACCACGCATACGTACTCCCTCTCCCTGCTCCTTCCCACTCCCTCTCACTTCCTCTTCCCTTCATCCAGCCACTCTTCTTCTCTCAGTCTTCTATCTTCCACCCACACATACGTACTACTTCACTCTCTCCCTCTTCCCACTCCCTCGTCTCTCTCGCATCTCACTCAGCCACTCTTCTTCCTCTCACGTCTTCGTTCCACGACACATACGTTCTCCTCTCCGCTCTCCCTCGTCCGTCTCCCTCTCACCTCTCTCCCTCTCCCTCTCCCTCTCCACTTCCTCTCTTCCAGCCACTTTACTTCCTACTACGTCCAGAGCCACTATCATCTCTCTGGTGGCTGGGTCATGTTTTACAGTTAAGAGAGTACAGATTATTCCTAAAATGTCCCCTTCTGTATAGATGGTAATGTAATTGAAAGACTAACACCTGGGCAGGTGTTCAGCTACAATGGGAATCAGCTGTGGTTGGTCTAATTGTTATGATAGTATTTCATTTTTTAGAGATTTAGAATATATTTCAATATGGTATTACTGTAGAAATGTAGCAAATTAATGTCTTATTCAATGTTGTGTTACGTTAGGTTTCAAACTTAAGTTTAACAGTTTTGAAAGAGTATGTAAACATGTGCAAATTGGCCTGTAGGTACATAGAGTTTTGGTGGTGGTTGTGTCTGAGTGAGAAAATAATTCATGAAATTTGAAAGATGTCAATGGGATCTCCCATTTTTTTGCAACACCTTAGGAAAGGGTTCTATATAGCACAAAAAAGACAGGGTGGACTGTGGGCTGAAAGGACAGGGTGGACTGTGGGCTGAAAGGACAGGGTGGACTGTGGGCTGAAAGGACAGGGTGGACTGTAGGCTGAAAGGACAGGGTGGACTGTGGGCTGAAAGGACAGGGTGGACTGTGGGCTGAAAGGGGAGGGTGGACTGTGGGCTGAAAGGGGAGGGTGGACTGTGGGGTTAAAGGGAAGAGTGGACTGTGGGGTTTACAATCGATGTAAAGTGGATGAAATGACTTTATGATTATTGCTTGCTGATCTACAAGGCGTGTGAATGATACTTAAAGAGAAAGGTGTTATCTACAACCTAAAGGGGTTATTTGGCTGTCCTTATAGGAGAACCCTCTCCTATGAGGACACCTGAAGAACCCTGTTGGAACCATTTTTTGTGTAGAGAGAGACTGTCCTCCCAGAACAACAACAGCGACAGAATGTACTCCTAGAGGCAATGTAGACATATGTTTACCATGCACACAGAGAGAGAGAGAGAGAGATCCAGTTAATCGTTAGTAATGATAGAGATACAGTAGAAGTTCACCCTGGCAACCAGAGGGCAATACAAACACACACACATATACTCCCACACACAGAGATGTGCAGCCACACAAACATACATACACAAACAATGATTTGACATCAGAAACACAAACAGGTACTGTAGAATTAATTAGTATCTAATCAAACAAACACAACCACTGCTATAGCAACACAAGCCCAGGTTTCTAGATGAGATTAGACCCCACAGTACTGGGACAGATAAGCATCCCTGCTGTACCTTGGTGTGTGTGTGTGTGTGTGGGGGTAGTGACATTGTCAGATTGAAACAGAATAGATGTTAATTTGTGTTAACCCCACGGGGATAGACAGACTGAGAAGAAGGAGGGAAGGAGATTCTTTCATTCTATGCAGGTGTCTATTCACCATGTCTGTGTGGAAGAAGAAGTAGAATTTTATCGTAGTCGTAATACACCCGGACTGATGGTATACCCCTGACTCCACTGGTGACTTCCGGACCCGAGTTCAATCTACTAACGGGGATAAGGCGTCTTTGTGTGTATATGGTACTAGTACTAGTGAGCCTTGTGATTATTTGAGGATAAGGTCGGGCTCGCGCGGCGAGTACTCAGCGGCTGCTCAAGAGAAGATCAGGCGCCTTAATTGTGCTCATCACTGCCATGGTTGGCTTTGTTACTGTCCGACAAGAATTTAGGGGTAGAACAATGTCTCTTGCGCAACTGTCTTCCTTAACCTCCCGGCTGCCATAGCAGTATTCTTGAGCCGATTCTACGGATGTAAGAGCTCTAATTGTTTCGCCTTCAGCATCCCCGACAGGTCTGCCACCAGTATCCATGCACAAAGGATATATCGAGAGAACAGAACGTCCTCTGATTTTGATAAACTCGGTTCCAGTAGTTCTCTAGTATCCATTTTGTGGTTGAGACAGCTCCTGAACACCGTGTCCCTATCACAGCAGCAAGATGTTGTCACCTGTTGCGCCGGCGGATCACTGCTTTTCTAGAGAACTATGGTCATACGCCAGGCATATGTTAACCCATAGACACCACGCTTTGTGGTAACTATAGCACTACCCATCCTTGTTATGCTCGTATGTCCTTTGTTTATCTCGTGTCCGCTTCTATGTAACTTTAAACTCCTATTGCACATTCCGGTTATCAGCATTTCTTTGGGGTGTCGTACACTGGTAGCTACTAAATCATAATTG
Source organism: Salvelinus sp. IW2-2015 (assembly GCF_002910315.2). NCBI lineage: Eukaryota > Metazoa > Chordata > Actinopteri > Salmoniformes > Salmonidae > Salvelinus > Salvelinus sp. IW2-2015. Next base: position 10,898 of record NW_019948926.1, read on the forward strand.
ACATTTGTAATGGTGCTTTTATCTCGCTGTCTTGGTTTTATACTTGTTCACTTTTTTATGCTGTTTTTACACAGTCGTGTTACTCGGGTCCGATTTTAGATCTCGTTTTATTTTCGTTAGCTCTTTTGTGTCTATTTTACGTGTCACATTGCGCCTGTGTGGCGAGATGTTACACCTGATTGTATTTCGTGTTCCATGCCGAGATGAGACTCGCCTATTATTATTTCAACTCTGATGGGAGGAGCTGCAGGTCTGTTGGTATCGTCTCTGCTTCCACTTAAACATGGATTCTACTCGAGAGAGGCCCCACTGTGACAGCACACTCAATATTAGGGATCCAATGCCGTAAATCATGAGAACAAAAGATAATACTTGACATATGGGAGATATGGATATGTTATCCGAATGTAAACCCACAGGAGTGCCAATGCGTACTAGATAATGCTTATTTCTGGTCCCTTAAAACATCTTGCGGATCAGTTTGGGGATGGCTTTACTGCGTCTCATTTTGTTTGACTCATCTCTTTTCTTTTTCTTGCCCGGTTGCCGTGTGGTTTGTAAATGTTGTCGTTGGATTGCACCCATTATTTTCAAATTAGAATTTACTACAAATTACCTGTGTATATCGTTTCACTGTAGAGATTCGCCCCCTAATGTGCGTGAGAGGCATTTACCTGTGTTGTTTAATGTGGGTCTTGTCGGATGTCTCTTGTCCCATGGTTTTCAAGTACTTTCAACAAGGGGTCTTTGTTACGGGTCTCGAACACCGGCAGAAGAGCCTATGTTTGATCTATGGGTGACGGTGGTACAAGTGTCGTTCTCACGCACACTCATAAAATGCCAGTGAGAGCAAACTGGGTCATTTGCCGTTTCATATCTCTGGAGGAGTTGTGTAAGCACGAGGAAAGTAAGTCAGTAGAATAGCTGGTATAGGATGTAGAACCTGGCCTGGACCCTTGTGAGGATGCTTTCTTATTTTGCTATCTTGCGCGAGAGACTGAGTCCCGGAGGTTTACAGTTGCTTAGCTAGCAATGGGGTCGCTATTTGTGTGTTGACATTAGAGTACGTCTTCTTTGTAATATCCATTAAATAATCTCATGTCCTTAGGCTGGCCGCTTTACAGTCACTAATGTGCTCACGGGGCCAGCTTTTGTCCCTCCTTCAAATCTGTAACATACAAAAGAGGTATCCATGAATCTGTTTATCGAAAACTGGAGCGAGAGACTAAGGTTTATAGACAACTGTTTTTTACTACCTGTTAGGTGGTCTGGGTACTCTAATCCCGTGTTGTATATAACATATAAAATAAATATGTAAGCACGGTGTTGGTTAGAATGTCGTTATTGGTTTCTTTACCTGGAGATAAGATTCTAATAACGAACCACGCTATCGTTTTTCTGTGTCTTGTTTTATGTGCTGGTGGTGGCCCCATAGTGTTGTTTTGGGCGGCTTGTGGGATACTACACCGCCAAGTAGACTTGGTGAGTCTTCACTTAACGAAAAACTACTGGACTGTTCCTCCCTCTCCATTTTTTCTTAAACCCAAGCCTCGTGAAGGACATATCTTTCTCTAACGGAACTTGGTTGGTACATCTCCCGTGGAAGCCGTGTAAGAACTGTAAGTGTGTGGAGGGGTGTTTTCGCTTGCTGCTATGTGAGTTGAGACTTAACAACTCGCCAGCCATATGAAAATCATGTGGTTGAGGTTCTCTGAAATTTCTGGTTTTTGTTGTTTGGGGGGGCTGGCGGTTTGTCTCTGGGTTTCGCCTGCCATTTCAGTTCTGTTATAACTCACAGACCATTATTTTAACAGTTTTAGAAAACTTTAATGAGTGTGATTTCCATCCATATCGACCACTTATATTGAACATAATCTAATGCTGCTGTTGCCTGAAGTAGCAGGTCAGTTTCTACTTTGGGGCACCTGCTTTTCAACCGGACGTCAAAATTATCCACCTCCCCCTATCCAAATACGTTTTAACAGTAGAGTTACAGCAGTGGGTTTCATCAGATCTCCTTGGCCACTGTGGACTGGGGAAACAAAGTTTATAGAAAATCTTTTGTACTATTATGTAACAGATTCAGTGAGCATAAGTTTGCCTATTGAGAAAGGCACTGAAGGCGAGATCCTGGTCCTCAAAGAAGACAGGCTATGTGCCACACTGCCGTACTAATAAATGAGGTGAAAGCCTGAGCTTGCACTTCCTCAGCCTTCGCTGCCCACATGTAGACCACTTGTAGAGACACATTATTCGAAGGGAGACTTGTATGAGACACCGCAG
>NW_019948927.1:0-13176 GCF_002910315.2 Salvelinus sp. IW2-2015
GAGGGGACGTTTAAAGTTATACTGTTACATTCACAGTAAACGTGTGCGGGCGAGGGACGGTAAAGTTATACTGTTACATCACAGTAAACGTGCGGGGCGAGGGGACGGTTATAAAGTTTTATACTAGTTACATTCACCAGGTAAAAAAAAACCGTGTCGGGCGAGGACGTTTTAAAAGTTATTACTGTTACAATTCACAGTAACGTGTCGGCGAGGGGACGGTTTTAAGTTATTACTGTTACATCACAGTAAACGTAGTCGCGGCGAGGACGTTTAAAGTTATACTGTACATTCACAGTTAAACGGTTGTCGGGCGAGGGGACGTTAAATATACTGTTACATTCACAGTAAACTTCGGGGCGAGGGACGCGTTTAAAGTTATTACTGTTTACATTCACAGTAAACGTGGTCGGGGCGAGGGACGGTTTAAAGTATACTGTTACAAATCACAGTAAACGCTGCAAGTTGCACAGAATCTGTATATGTGTATATATATAAATGTATATATTGTTCTCCAAGGGGATGTATATATTACTAATAGATATATGTCTCCGAGATGCGTGTTTGTGACCATATATTATAATGTTCCAGGGGATGTATATATTAATGTATATATTGTTCTCCAAGGGATGTATATATTAATGTATATATTGTTCTCCAGGGGATGCGTACTATATTAATTAATATATTGTTTCTCCAGGGGATGTATATATTAATGTATAATATTGTTCTCCAGGGGATGTATATATTATGAAATATATATTGTTCTCCAGGGGATGTATATATTAATGTATATATTGTTCTATAGGGGCTGTTATATTAATGCTATAATATTGTTCTCCAGGGGATGTATATATTAATGTATATATTGTTCTCATAGGGGGTGTATATATTAATGTATAATTTGTTCTCCAGGGGATGTGTGTATACATGTAATAATATTGAATGTATATATTTGTTCTCAGGAGGATTGTGTATTAATGTATATATTAATGTATATTTGTTCTCCAGGGATGTATAATATTATGTATATTATTGTTCTCCAGGGGATAGAGTAATATATTTTTCTCCAGGATGTTATTATGTATATATTAATGTATATATTGTTCTCCAGAGGATAGTATTATTAATTATATATTTTCTCCAGGATGTGGTGTATTATATTATGTATATATTGTTCTACAGGGATGTATATATTAATTATATATTGTTCTCCAGGGGATGGTATATATATTAATGTATAATTGTTCTCCAGGGATGTATATATTAATGTATATATTGTTCTCCAGGGATGTTATATATTAATGTATATTATTGTTCTCCAGGGGATGTATATATTAATGTATATATTGTTCTCCAGGGGATGTATATATTAATGTATATATTGTTCTTCCAGGGGTGTATATATTAATGTATATATGTATCTCCAGGATGATATATTAATGTATATATTGTTCTCCAGGGGATGTATATATTAATGTTATATATTGTTCCCAGGGGATGTAATATTAATGATATATTGTTCTCCGGGATGTGTTATTAATGTATATATTATGTATATATTGTCTCCAGGGATGCGTGTATTGGTGGATGCGCGGGACAAGCTGGGGATTCCGTGGCAGAACTCTGAAAACGAGAAGCACGGCATGTTTGTGATGTCATTTGAGGGGCGTGGTGGAGTGGCGATAGAACCAATAGAATTCCAGCTTTATGGTCTGGCGCTGGATGCTCTGTGGAGGGATTCTGGGATACAGGACGCCTACGCACGACGCAGTGAGTTTCAACTGGTGAGTCTTACAGAGATACACACACACACAGATACACACACACAGAGATACAGACACACAGAAATATACACACAGAGATACAGACACACAGAAATATACACACAGAGATACAAATACACACACACACACACACACACACACATGCACAGAGATACACACACATGCACAGAGATACACACACACACACCCAGAGAGATATACACATACACATACAAACACAGCTACACACACACTTACACACACACCCACACACGCACACACATACACACACACCCACACAGCTACACACACACGACAGCCTTGTCCGAGACAGAAAATCACACACTCTCATTTGTTTGTGTCAGAGAGAGACTGTGTTGTTATTATTATGATGTCACAGTCTGTCCCTGGTCTTCAACTCCAGATAAGTTAGAGCAGCATTCAACGTTCCAAAGAGTTCATTGTTTACAAACTGAGAACACGCTTTGACAGAAAAAGGTTCTATCTAGAACCTAAAAGGATTCTTTGACTGTCCCCATAGGAGAACCCTTTGAAGAACCCTTTTTGGTTCCAAGTAGAACCCTTTTGGGTTCCATGTTCCACAGAGGGTTCTACCTGGAACCAAAAAGGGTTCTCCCTTGGAGACAGCCGAAGAACCCTTTAGGAACCTTTTTTTAAGAGTGTATTTGAGTAGTGTAGCGTGTAATGTGTGTAGAGTGTGTAGTGTAGTGTGTGTAGTGTGTAGTGTAATGTGTAATGTGTAGAGTGTGTGTGTAGGTTTTTATGTTGCTAGGTGACAACAAGGCTGTCAGGGCTGACTAGAGACTGTCAATCATTCATTTATCATTCATTTATCATTCATTTATCACTGTCTGACATAAAAAATTCACTCATGATTGTTTCGCGCGCGCGCGTGTGTGTTAGGGTTGTGCGATGTCAACCTTCGTCCTATCAAGAATATGTATGTATTATATATATATATATATATGTACCCATAAAACACTGTGCTATACTGGCCCTATTGGCCACGCCGCTCCTGGACCAATCAGGACAAAGCCTGGGTAGAGGCTATATAATCAGATAGTATTGTTGAAAGCCTGGGTAGAAGCTATATAATCAGATAGTATTGTTGAATGCCTGGGTAGAGGCTATATAATAAGACAGTATTGTTGAAAGTCTGGGTAGAGGCTATATAATAAGACAGTCTGTCTTAACGTAGTGAGTTAGGTTATAGGACTACATCATGATGGACCAGTGACTGGATGTCTAGAGAGAGTTTGTTTTGTTGTTATTCAACCTGGATGTCTAGAGCGAGTTTGTTTTGTTGTTATTCAACCTGGATGTCTAGAGAGAGTTTGTTTTGTTGTTATTCCACCTGGATGTCCAGAGAGAGTTTGTTTTGTTGTTATTCAACCTGGATGTCTGGAGAGAGTTTGTTTTGTTGTTATTCAACCTGGATGTCTGGAGAGAGTTTGTTTTGTGTGTTATTCAACCTGATGTCTGGAGAGAATTTGTTTTGTTGTTATCCAACCTGGGGGATGTCTAGAGAGAGTGTGTTGTTTGTTATTCAACCTGGATGTCAAGGAGAGAGTTGTTTGCTTTTATATCAACCTGGATTGTCTGAGAATGTTTTGTGTTGCGTGTTACATTTCATTACATGACTGAGAGAAAAACCACTACAAGGCTCGTCTCCTCTGACATCAGGACGAAAGTCCCCTCACGACATAAATAATAAAAATTATCATAATACTAACTATACTAACAAACAATAAGTAATAAGCTTAACAAATAATAGTATAGACAAGAGTAATAAAATTAATATATACATAGATATAATCAATAGTAAACATAAATACAGTGGAATAATAAACTACAATACATACATAGTAAATAAACAAATATCAGTAGTACTGCGTGTCAGATGTGTGACCATGTTTAGAAACACCTAGGAACATATGGTGGCCACAAACGGTAAGTCGACACCTATTTAGCTCTTCAGGAACGCCATATATCATGTGAGCCACTTCAGAGGTGAAAAGTGTCCAACACCTGGAGATGGGAGAGGGAGAGATAAGACGAGAGGGAGAGAGATAGACTTTAGGGAATGTACCGTTGGTTAGCAAACTGAGGCTAATTCTTGTCATTTAGTTCACAGGTGGATGAATGCTAGCAGCTAAGTCGATCACAGAGAGCGAGCTCTTTGGTTTCTGTTCAAGATTAACAGCAATAAGACAGAGTGAATCCTCAGGATCTGTAGGCTGCTCTTTTCAGGCTTCTGCCGTCTTTCTCTGTGTGTATTTTTCTCTTCTTCCATCGGCCTTCTCTTCTTACTATCCTTTGTTTATGGAGTCTTTTTTCTTTCATCTTTTCTCTTCGTACTTGTCTTTATTGCAGTCGTCATTCTTCTCTCCATCCCCTCTCTTCCTAGTTTCTCTGGTCTCTCTCTCTACCCTCTATCTTTCCTCTGGAGAGGTTTCCGGGCCACACAATCAGTCCGCTCAGGAAACTCTGGGATCCCAGGCAGAGAAAAAGAGAGCGAGAGAATAGGGTGAAACTGGGGTTTGGGGGGAGGGGAGAAAACAGGATGATCTGGGAGAAACGGGAAAGAACGGAGGAGTAGAGACGATAGAGAAGAAAAGAAACGCTGACAGCCCCCCGCAACACGACACACACGAACAGGACACACAACATCAACAAGGTGCACACAGCACACACCACAGCACAGCACACACCACATACACACAACAGCACACAACCAACAGCAGCACACACACACACACACACACACACACACACACAAACCTTACTGTGGTGTGGGCCTGTTCACGTGCAGTCAGGGAGGAGAGTTAGAGACAGCCAAGAGGATACAAACATGTACTGTGGTGTGGGCGCCTGGCTTCACCGTGCGAGCTAGGGAGGCAGAGAGAGACAACCAGACGATAACACTTACTGTGTGTGGGAGCTCTGCTCTACAATCTGCACCAGAAAGTAAGGGAGAAGAAGGAATGAGCGAGAAACATACTAGACGACGATAAATAGCACTTGTGACATGTGCGTGTGGGCGCCTCGTTGCTCTACGGCAGGAGTAAGAAGGAGGAAGGAGGAGAGAGGCAACAGAGAATGAAGAACCACCTTTTTATGCGTGTCTTGTCTGGGTCCTGTACCACTCTGCGACGAGTACCGCGTAGTCGAGAAGAGAGACTGAGGAGTCACGTATATGAGAAATAGTCTACTGTCGCTGGTGGGCCTGCAAATTCACGGTGCAACGGTATGGAGAGGAGAGAGTGAGACACCACGACGGAGGCATAGAACACTTACTCGTGTGTTGGGGCCTGTTCACTGCCTATGTTCGTAGGAGGCGAGAGAGAACAACATGAGTATCCACATGTGCATTTATGCTGTCGTATTGTCGGCGGTGGCACTGCTTCACTGCACAAGTGAGGGAGGGTATTGAGAGAGTATCATACCTCAGAGTGACTCTGTTCTATAACTGTAAAACATTAGCAGTCTGCAAGAGTGTAGGCGTGTTCTCACTGCAGGTAAAGAGGATAGGGAAGAGGACATCTCAGAAGTATTACACGGTACGCCTGAATGCTTGTTGGCCGCACTCGTTCTATCACTGACAGTAGGGTAGGGTGAGAGAGGAGAGACAACAGAGATATAAACACACTATACTTTGTGGTTGTCTCTGTTAATCGACATGCATAGTAGGTAGGTTAGGAGAGAGGAGTATAACACAAGAGTAAAGTATAGTAGTGTCTACCTTCAATCCTTAACAAGATAGCTGTTATCCTAACTTTATGGGTGTAGAGCGATCGTTGGTGAATGGAGGGGCCCTTTTTTCACTGCGAGGTAGCCGGAGAAGGACGCAGAGACATACCAGAAGAAATGATAACAACTTTTCATCTGTCTTTGTTGGTGTGCTTGCTGTTCGACTGTAGCAGAAAGGATAGGGATGATTGGAGAGAGACAACAGAGAAGTATAAGCGTGAGACGGCTTGTTGTTGTGGTAAGCTGGCTCCGTGCACCATATTCACACATGATCCAGAGTAGTAGAGGAGAGAGATACGATAGGCAGCATCCGAAGAAGAAGTAAAACACCTAGCCACTGCAAGTTGCGGTACTAGATAGGTGTGGGGTGGTGCCTGGTTTCACTGCAGATATGGAGGACCCGAGAGACGACAGGAGATAGACACTTACTGTTGTGCTGTGGGACCTGGTATGACTGCGCAGTGAGGGAGGAGAGAGAACAACCACGAGAGTAAACACTCCGGCCGGGAACTGATGCAGTCGGGGCCTGGCTCACTGCAGTAGGGGAGGAGAGAGAGAACCAACAGACAGATAAACAACATTACTGTGGGTATGGGGCTGCTTCACTTGCAGTTAGGGAGGAGGAGAGAGACAGCAGCAGATACAACACTTACTGTGGTGTCTGGGGGCCTTTCACTGCAGTAGGGAGGAGAGAGCAGACAGAGATAAACACTTACTGTGGCCTGTGGGGCCTGTTCACGCCAGTAGGAGGAGAACGAGACAACAGAGCTAAACACTTACTTGTGCTGTGGGCCTGTTCAACTTCAGTAGGGAGGAGAGAGAGGACAACAGAGATAAACCACTTACGTGTCGGTTGGGGGCCTGTTCACTTGCATAGGGAGGAGGAGAGACAACAGAGATAAACACTTACTGTGGTGTGGGGCCTGTTCCATTGCAGATGGGAGGAGAGACGAGACAGCAGAGATAAACACCTTACTGTGGTGTGGGGCCTGTTCACTGCAGTAGGGAGAGAGAGAGAGGACAACAGAGATAAACAACTTACTTGCTGGTTGTGGGCCATGTTCACTGCAGTAGGGAAGGAGACGAGCAGACGAGAGGATAAACACTTTACTGGGTGGTTGTGGGGCCTGTTCACTGCAGTAGGAGGAGAGAGACGGACAGAGATAAACACCGGGTAACTGTGGTGTGCGGGCCCTGTTCACTGCGTAGGGAGGCAGAGAGAGACAGCAGAGTATAAACAGCCTTTACTGTGATGTGGGGCCTGTTCACTGGCAGTAGGGAGGAGCAGAGAGACCAGAGATCAAACACGTACTGGTGGTAGTGGGCCTGCTTCACTGCAGTAGGAGGAGAGAGAGACAGCAGGAGGAGACAACACTTACTCTGCATGTGGGGCCTGTTTCACTGCAGTAGGGAGGAGAGAGAGACAACAGAGATAAACACTTCACTGTGGTGATGGGGCCTTTCACTGCAGTAGGGAGGAGAGACGAGACAACAGAAGTAAACACTTACTGTAGGTGTAGGGCCTGTTCACTCGCCAGTAGGGAGGAGAGAGAGACAAGCAAGAGAACTAAACACTTACTGTCTGTTGGGGCCTGTTCACTGCAGTAGGGAGGAGAGAAGAGACAACAGAGATAAACACTTACCGGGTGGGGTCCTGTTCCACTGCAGTAGGGGAGGACGGAGAGACACAGGAGATAAACCACTTACTGTTGGTGTGGGCCTGTTTTCACTGCGGTAGGGAGGAGAGAGAGACAACAGAGACATAAACACGTACGCTGTCGGTGCTGGGGCCTGTTCACTGCAGTAAGGGAGGAGATGAGAGACAACCAGACGCATAAAACACTTTACTCGTTCGGTGTGGGGCCGTGTGTCACTGCCAAGTCAGGGAGGAGAGAGAGACAGCAGAGAAAACACTACTGTGGGTGGCCTGTTCACTGCAGTAGGGAGCCGAGGAGAGAGCAACAGAGATAAACACTTTACTCGTTGCGTGTGGGGCCCTGTTCACTGCAGTAGGGAGGCAGAGAGCAGAGATTAAAACACTTATGTGCTCTGTGGGCCTGTTCACTGCAGTAGGGAGGAAGAGAAAGGACACACAGAGATTAAACACTTAACTGCTCGGCCTGTGGGGCCTGTCACTGCAGTAGGACGAGAGAGAGACAGAGATGAAACACTTACTGTGCTGCGGCCTGTTCCCACTGCAGCAGGCGAAGGAGACGAGAGACAACAAGAGATAAACACTTGACGTGCTGTGTGCCTGTCACTAGCCAGCTGAGGGAGCGAGAGAGACAGACAACAGAGAATAAACACTTAACTCTGTGCTTGTAGTCGCTGATCACTGCAGTAGGAGGAGGAGAGAGAGGACAATCCAGCAGAGTAAAACACTTATCGTGATGTGGGCTCCTTGTTCATGCAGCTAGGAGGAGAGAGGAAACAGAGAAGATAAACACCTTACACCTTGTTGTGGGGCCTGTTCACTGCAGTAGAGGAGGCGAGAGACGAGACAACAGAGAACTAAAACACTTACTGTGCTGTGGGGCCCTGTTCACTCACGTAGCGGGCAGGAGAGAGAAGACACGCAGAGATAAACACTTACTGTGGCTGTGGGCCTGTTCACTGCCAGTAAGGGAGGAGAGAGAGACAACAGAGATAAAAACACTTACTGTGGTGTGGGGCCTGTGCTCTGCAGTAGAGGAGAAGACGAGGCAACAGGAGATAACACTACTGTGCTGTGGGCCCTGTTCACACTGCAGTAGGGGAGGAGAAGCAAGACCAACAGAGCGATAAACCACTTACTGTGGTGTGGGCCTGTTCACTGCAGTAGGGAGGAGAAGAGAGACAAACAGAGCTAAAACCCACTTACCTGTGTGTGGGCCTGTTCACTGCAGTAGGGAGGAGAGAGAGACAACAGAGATAAAGCACTTACTTGGTGTGGGCCTGGTTCACTGCAAGTAGGAGGAGAGAGAGACAGCAGAGATAACCACTTACTGTGGTGTGGGGCCTGTTCACTTGCAGTAGGGGAGGAGAGAGAGAACAGAGATAAACACTTACTGGGTGTGGGGCCTGTTCACTGCAAGTAGGGAGGAGCAGAGAGACAGAGAATAAACACTTTTACTGTGCTTTGGGGCCTGTTCGCTGCAGTAGGGAGGAGAGAGAGACGCAGGACAGAGAAAACACTACTGTGATGTCGGCCTTCGCTGCAAGTAGGAGGAGAGAGAGACAGAGATAAACCACTTACTGTGGTGTGGGCCTGTTTCACTGCAGTAGGGAGGAGAGAGCAGACACACAGAGATAAAACACTTACTGTTTGGTTGTTTAGGGCCCTGTTCCGCTGCAGTAGGGAGGAGAGAGAGACAGCAGATAAACACTTACTGTGGTGTGGGGGCCTGTTCACTGCAGTAGGGAGGAGAGAGAGACAACAGAGGTAAACAACTTTTACTGTTCTGGTGTGGGGCCTGTTCCACTGCAGTTAGGGAGGAGAGAGGGAGACAGCAGAGATTAAACACTACTGTGCTGTGGGGCCTGTTCACTGCAGTAGGGAGGAGCAGAAGAGACAAACAGAGATAAAACACGTACTGTGGTGTGGTGCTGTTCACTGCAGTAGGGAGAGATGAGAGGGACAACAGAGATAAAAACACCTTACTGTTGGTGGTGGGCCTGTTGCAATGCAGTAGTGGAGGAAGGCGAGAGACAGGAAAACACTGACGGTGATGGGGCCTGTTCATGCAGTAGGGAGCAGAGAGAGGAGCAGAGATAAACACTTACTGTCGTCGTGGGCCTGATCACTGCAAGTAGGGCAGAGAGAGAGGACAACAGAGATAAACACTTACTGTTGATGTGGGGCCTGTTCACTGCAGTTAGGGAGGAGAGAGACGACAGAGATAAACACTTACTGTGGTGTGGGGCGCCTGTTCACGCCAAGTAGGAGGAAGAGAGGACAACAGAGATACACACTACGGTGATGTGGGGCCTGGTTTCACTGCAGTAGGGAGGAGAGAGATGACACAGAAGATAAACACTGACTGTGGGTGGGGCCTGTTCACTGCAGTAGGCGAGGAGAGAGAGAACAACAGAGATAAACCACTACTGTGGCATGTGGGGGGCCTGTTCAACTGCGTAGGGAGGAGAGAGAGACAAGCAGAGATAACCAGTGTGACCATCAAAACCCTTTGCTGAGTCATTGTGTGTCTTAATTATTTTAATCCAACAAGTGTGGCTTAAAAGCATCAGACAAGTTCAGAGCCAGATTGTAGTTGTTTTATTCAAACACCACAGGGTGTGTCTAACTTATATATGGTAAAAAATAAGTTTAAACATTTAGACCCAATCAATGGGTCACAAAGAACAAAGAAGACTCTCGGGTTGACCAAGATTTTTTTTTTTTTAGTCGGGGACAGCCCCTAGGTGCTGTTGATAAGTTCATGAGGCTCCTTCAGAGTCGAATCCAAAAAAGCTCTCAAACAACCACCGGGTTTCCCGTAGCAACCAGGAGAGAGTGAGGGAGAGACAGCGAGAGGGATTGGAAGAGACAAGAGAGATGAGAGGGGGGGAATAGAGAGAGGGAGAAGAGAGACAGAGAATGGAGAGGATATGGAGGGAGACAGGAGGAGAGGAGACAGAGAGAGAGACAGAGAGAGAGGAATGGGAAGAGGATATGGAGAGAGACAGAAGAGAACAAGAGAGGGTATGGAGGAGAGACAGAGAGGAGTGCTCACTGCCACAAAATGAGGTGGAAAAAACTGGCTGTCACTTTCTAACCTGCCTGCCCAATGTATGACCATATTAGGAGAGAATATTCCCTCAATTACAACAGATCCACAAAGAATTTGAAAAACAAATCCAAAATTTTGTGATAACTCCCCATTATCTACTGGGTGTGAAATTCCACAGTGTGCCATCACAGCAGGCAACGATTTGTGACCTGTTCCACAAAAGGAAAAGGGCAACCAGTGAAGAACAAACACCATTGTTTAAAAGACAAACCATATTTTATGCTTATTTTATTTTAACTTGTTTGTGCTTTAACCATTTTACGATTGATTACACACTGGTATATATATATATGACATTTGTAATGTCTTTCTTGTTTTGAACACTTGCTGTATGTGTAATGTTTACTGTTAATTTGTATTGTTTATTTCACTTTTGTATGTATGATCTACCTCACTTGGCTTTAGGCAATGTTAACACATGTTTCCGCATGCCAATAAAGCCCCTTTTGAATTGAATTGAATTCGAATTGAATGGAGACGAGAGGGAGAGAGGAGGAGAGGCGGATATGGAGAGAGAGACAGAGAGAGAGAGAGAGAGAGGGCAGGCCACAAACAGCACGGTCTATTCAGACGCTGGTCTAGTAGAAAAGCCTCTAATCTGACCAATACAGACTGTGAATGGAGTTCCATTCCTGCTGCCTTATTTCACTCAACACCACAACTACACCAGCTTCTATCATTGATTGGTTTTAAGCCCACCAAAAAACCTGTTTGATTGTTCAGCTGTAATGGCATCTGCTGTGACAGGCTTTAGTCATTGTTTTTCCTCAGTTCCCCCCAAATGTTACATGTTTTATTAACTTGTTCATAAATTATATACAAAAAAAACATGCCCATCTCTCATCTTCTCATCCCCCCTCTCTCCTCCCTCCCTCCCTCCCTCCATCCCTCTCTCCCCCATCCCTCCCTCTCTCCCCCTCCCCCCTCTTCCTGTCTTCCTGAAATAGAGAGGGAAAAAACCTCAGTCCATCTGCTCGTCTTTAAAAACACTCTGTCAGCATTTTTCAGCTGGACTAATAAAGTTATTTTAGTTTTGAAATGGTAACTTCAGAGAAAAAAAAAATACTCTCTTTGTCTCTCTATCTCTCTCTCTGTTCTCTCTCTCCACTCTATCTCTCTCTGTCTCTGTCTCTCTCTGTCTCTGTCTCTGTCTCTCTCTCACTCTCTCTGTCTCTGTCTCTGTCTCTGTCTCTCTCTCTCTGTCTCTCTCTCTCTCTCTCTCTGTCTCTGTCTCTGTCTCTCTCGTCTCTGTTCTGCTGTCTCTCGCTCGGTCTCTCTTCTCTGTCTCTCGGCTGTCTCCCTCTCTCTTGTCTCCCTGTCTCTGTCTCTCTCTCTCTGTCTCTCTCTCTGTCTCTGGTCCTCTCTCTCTCGCTCTCTCTCACTCTCTCTCTCCCTCTTCACCTCTATCTCGCTCTCTCTGTGCTCGGTCTCTGTTCTCTCTCTGTCTCTGTCACTCTCTCTGTCTCTCTCTGTCCCTCTCTGCTCTGTCTCTCCCTCTCTGTCTCTCTCTCGGTCGCTGTCTCTCTCCTCTCTCTCTCTGAGTCGAGTAGTGATGCATACTGTATTTTCACACCACTGTAGCTCACAGTCAGCAGGTATGGTTAGGAAGCCCGTCGGCGAAACCAGGCTCTCCCTAAAATGGGAAGTCTGGCCGGAAGTTCCATGACAGAAATCAGCGAAGGGAGGGCGGGGAACCCGGGAAGAGGCGGGAACCTGGTGCCTTGCTTGGGAGGAGCGCCAAAAGGTGCTCATCAGATTTATACCCAAAACAATATCAACAAAACAACCATTTTATAACGTTTTGTCCAGATGAGCTAAAGTTGTAAGCGCAGTAAAAGAAAGAAATGAGTTTGACAACACTGGCCTATCAATAGTTTATAAATTTAGACGTTTCTGACGTGATATTTGGCTGTGAAGGCTAGCATGCGGGAACAAGTCGCTAGCCACGATGAGATTCGTTTTTTGAGAAAAGTCAGCTAAACCTCGTTAAGCTAGCTAGTATAACTAACCTAGCTAGCTACTAACTAGTTCAATTTCTCTTCAGGATGATAAGCCAACCAAAAGATAAAAAAACAGCATATACCTTGACCTAAAAGGTTAGCTGTGTCTGGTCTGAGCTTATCCAGGGTCAGTGATACAATAGAGCAACCATGTACTTGTCTATCTATGGAACTATGCAATCATTTTAATCCACTTTAGGGAAGTTACGCTAGCTCGCTTAGTTAGCAGCTCAAGTGGAGTTAGCTTCAAAGTGGCCTAACTGTAGCTAGCTAGCTATTTAGCAGCTCAGTGGAGTTAGCCTTACAAAGTGGCCTACTGTAGCTAGCTCGCTATTTAGCAGCTCAGTGGAGGTTAGCCTACAAAGTGGCCTACTGTAGCTAGCTAGCTAAGGTTAGCAGCTCAGTGGAGTAACCAACAAAGTGGCCTACTGTAGCTAGCTTAGCTAGTTAGCCAGCCTCAGTGGAGTTAAGCCTACAAAGTGGCCTACTCGTAGACAGGGCTAGGCTAGTTAGCAGCTCAGGTGGAGTTAAGGCCTACAAAAGTGGTCTTACTGTAGCTAGCTAGCTAGTAGCAGCTCAGTGGATTTTAGGCCTTCAAAGTGGCCCTACTGTAGCTAGCTAGCTAAGTTAGCAGCTCAGTGGAGTTAGCATACAAAAGTGGCTAACCTGTTAGCTAGCTCGCTAGTTTAGCAGCTCAGTGGTTAGCCTACAAAGTGGCCTACTGTAAAGCTAGCTAGCTACGTTAGCAGGACTCAGTGGAGTAACCATACAAAGTGGCCTACTGTAGCTAGCTAGCTAGTTAGCAGCCTCAGTGGAGTTAGCCTTACAAAGTTGCCTACTGTAGACAGCTAGCTGTTTAATCTCTCTCTG
>NW_019948927.1:14307-21220 GCF_002910315.2 Salvelinus sp. IW2-2015
AGCAAGTGAAATAGGGGACAGAGGGATTGAAAAGCTATTGTAGAAGGAAGAGGAGACTCTACTGGCTGTGTCGGATCAGCAGCAGCTGTTGGATATTCCTGTCTTCCTGTCTACGGTGGCGGGTTGAAGGTAAGACCACCATGGAACCACCAGAGATCTGGAGGTGACCCAGGGCTCCTCTCACTCTCAACCCAGGATCGGTGCACCTTCTCTGGATTTGATACTCACGATCACTGGGTGTCCTCAGGGGTTATTCCATCATAACTGGCATTTATGGGGTACATTAGCAKACTGTCATGTTCAAACTGAATGTAGGTTAATACTGTGGTTTACAGCATTAGGGCTCCAGTATGCTATTGTCTGCACATATAGACAGAATAACTGATATSATGTTTTCCATCAAAAGGTATTTTACCCGGTAAGCAATTAATGTTCAAACTGAATGAAGCATAATTATAGCACAGCATTGCTTTAGGTAATGGTTGCCTTATCTTATGTACTATACAGACAAATATATCAACAGTAATGTCATTCCTTCCATCAATGGGAAGATGATATATAATACAGGTCTTTTTAAAGCCATTAGAGGATGGTTGAGGCATTGGTCCTGCCTGGTTGTGTCAGCTCATTGCGTARTCATTCAGCCGCAGTCATCAGGTATTTCCTGACTTCGCTGTGGTATTTCTAGCCTCATGTGTCCAGGCACTGTTCTGGTTAAAAACACACATTTCAACAGCCTGACCCTGCCACTTTGTTTGGTAAGCTGASGGATGAGGCTGGATGCATCAACTGACAATACATGAGAAGTTTTGAAACAAACACATTGTTTGTTTCTAAATACTTATTACAATAATTGAATCTCTACATTTTGGGTAATGATATAACATTTAGAAGTTAAATTCTTTGAGTATCAATATGCACTATTAAAATGATCAGAAAATCAGAAACAGATTTAGCATTTAAGGACTGTGATGATCATACAACCATAGACATGGATAGATGGAGTAATACATACATCTAGCCTATGTAATGTTGAAGTATTAACATTACTCAACATACTCTAGTAATGTTGAAGGTATTACATTACTCAACATACTCTATGTAATGTTGAGGTATACATTACTTCAACATACATCTATGTAATGTTTGAAGTATTACATTACTCACTACTTGGTGTTTGAAGTATTACATTACTCAACATATGTGTGTTGAAAGGGTAGAGATATAAATCAGAGTGTGGACACAGCGCAGACAGACAGACAGAGGAGTGACAGAACTGGAAGGTGTTTTATGTGAACATTTGTATATGAAGTGGTGGTGTGTGCAGTGTGTGTGTGTGTGTGTGGTACATGTGTGTGTGACATGGCTGCTGTATTGCAAATATCTTATTCATAATAGCCGTAAGAACATTGTTACTGTCAGTGTGACAATCTTATGCTGCTGTGTTATGAGTCAAATCAGTCCACAAATTACCCGCCTGGCTCATAGAACTGTGTGTGTGTGTGTGTGTGTGTGTGTGTGTGTGTGTGGTGTGTGTGTGTGTGTGGTGTGTGTGTGTGTGTGGGTGTGTGTGTGTGTGTGTGTTGTGTGTTGTGTGTGTGTGTGTGTGTGTGTGTGTGTGTGTGTGTGGGTGTGTGCACACGCTGAAGGGAAGACCACAGAGAGGAGCCAGACAGGAACAAAAGACTGTTTATTTAAGTTGACGTGTGAAGGAAGGTTTGTGTGTTTATGCGAGAGTATAAATATCAAATAAAATCACATTTATCGGTCACAGATACGTGTTTAAACAGATGTCATTGCGGGTGTAGCGAATGCTTGTGTTTCTAGCTCCAACAGTGCAGTCTATTTCTAACAAGGATAATCTAAACAATTTCACAACAATACACACATATCTAAAGTAAACGAATGATTAAGGAATACATCATATTTATGTGTGGGGGGGGGGGGGGTTGTGGGTGAGAGGATTATAAGGTGAGGTTTTGTTGTGCGCTGAATTATGTCCCGAGGGACATGGCTTTTTTCAGTGTGTGGTGTGTTGTGTGTGTGTGTGTGTGTGTTGTGTGGTGGTGTGTGTGTGTGTGGTGTGTGTGTGTGTGTGTGTGTGTTGTGTGTGTGTGTGTGTGTGTGTGTGTGTGTGTGTGTGGTGTGTGTGGTGTGTGTGTGTGTGTGTGTGTGTTGTGGTGTGGCGTGTGTGCGTGTGTTGCAGGGTTAGTACTGGGGTTATGGCCTCATGCCAGTGGCGATGATGACAGCTACAATGGGACACGGTAAGAGAAAGAGACAGATTGCTGGATAGAGAGAGAGACAGAAGAGAAAGAAACGCATACTTCCATCCAGAACATCCACTTCAGTCGAAGCCAACGATACCAGCTGAGAAACCCTCATGCTCATTGTGTTGTGTTCTGCTGGTGTGAAAATACTGTTCTGAATTGTTTGGAGAAGAGTAGGAGGAGAGGAGGTGTGTTTGAAGGGTCAAACACGTCTCCAGAACATGTGTAGTCAGACCAATCCAGGTGTGTGTGTTCGTGTGTGTGTCTATCCATCTATGTGGGGATCGTTCTCTAACCATCACACACCATCACACAACCAGTGTGTTTCTATCCACCAATGTGGTTTCTGTCCACAGTGTTGTTTCTATCCACCAGTGTGGTTTCTATCGCACAGTGTGTGTTTCTATCCACCAGTGTGTTTCTATCCACCAGTGGTTCTATTCACCAGTGTGTTTTCTATCCACCGTGGTGTTTCTGTCCACCAGTGGTGTTTTCTATCCATCCAGTGTATTTCTATCCACCAGTGTGTGTTTCTATCCACCAGTGGTTTTTCTATCCACCAGTGGTGTGTTTTCTATTCATCCGTGTGTGTTTCTATCCACAGTGTGTTTCTATTCGTGTTTTCTTACCACCCAGTGTGGTGTTGCTATCCACCAGCGTGTTTCTATTCACCAGTGTGTTCTCTATTCACCAGTGTGTGTTTCTATCCACCAGTGTGTTCTATTCACCAGTGTGTGTTTCTATCCACCAGTGTGTTTTCTATCCATACTCCAGTGTGTGTTTTGCTATTTGCCAGTGACTTTTTCTATCCCACCAGTGTGTTGTTGCTATCACCAGCGTGTTTCTATTCTCCAGTGTGTTTCTATCCACCAGTGTTGTTTCTATCCACAAGGTGTTTCCTACACACAGTGTGTTTCTATCACCAGTGTGTTTCTATCCACCAGTGTGTTTCTATCACCAGTGTGTTTCTATCACCAGTGTGTTTTTCTATCCACAGGTGTTTCTATCCACCAGTGTGTTTCTATCCCACCAGTGTGTTTCTATCACCAGTGTGTTTTCTATCCCAAGTGTGTTTCTATCCACCAGTGGTTGTGTTTCTATCCCCACAGTGGTGTTTCCTATCACCAGTGGTGTTTCTATCCACCCAGTGTGTTTCTAATCACCAGTGTGTTTACTATCCACGTGTTTCTATCCACCAGTGTGTTTCTATCCACCAGTGTGTTTCTTCATCCACCAGTGTGAAATGTTTCATCCCACTCCAGTGTGTTTTCTATCCACCAGTGTGTGTGGTGTTTCTATCCACCATGTGTTTCTATCCACCAGTGTGTTTCTAGTCCACCAGTGTGTTTCTATCCAACCAGTGTGTTTCTAGTCACCAGTGGTGTTCTATCCAAGTGTGTTTCTATCCACCAGTGGTGAATTTCTATCCACCCAGTGTGATTTCTATCCACAGTGTGTTTCTATCCACCAGTTGTGTTTCTATTCACCAAGTGTGTGTTTCTATCCACCAGTGTGTGTTCTATCCACACAGTGGTGTTTATCCACCTAGTTGTTTTCTATTCTCCATTGTGTGTTATCTCATCCACCAGTGTGTGTTTCTATCACCAGTGTGTTTCTATCGCACCATGGTGTGTTTTTCTATCCACCAGTGTGTTTTCTATCTCTCCAGGTGTGTTTCTATCCACCAGTGGTGTTTCTTACACCAGTGTGTTTCTATCCACCAGTGTGATGGGTGTTTCTAATCCACCAGTGTGTGTTTCTATCCCCACCAGTGTGTTTCTATCCCGACTACCAGTGTGTCTTCATCCACCAGTGTGTTTTATCCATCCAGTGTGGTTTTCTTCACCAGTGTGTTTCTGTCCACCCAGTCGGTGTTTCTATCCACATCATGTGTTTCTATCCACAGGTGTGTTTTCTATATCCACCAGTGGTGTTCTATCCATCAGTGGTGTTTCTATCCACCAGTGGTGTTTCCTTGATCCACCAGTGTGTGTTTCTATCCACCCAAGTGTTGGTTTTCTATTCTCCAGTGTGTTTCTATCCACCGGTGTGTTCTATCCACCAGTGTGTTTCTATCCACCAGGGTGTGTTCTATCCACCAGTGTGTTTCTAATCCCACAGTGTGTTTCTATCCATCAGTGTGTTTATCACCGGTGTGTTCGATCCACCAGTGTGTTTCTATCCACAGTCACGTGTGTTTCTATCCAGTCAGTGTCTTTCTATCCACCAGTGTGTTTCTATCCACCAGTGGTGGTTTCTTCCTATCAACCAGTGTTTTCTATCCGCCACGCAAGTGTGTTTCTATCCACCAAGTGGTGTTTCGTATGCACCAGTGTGTAACGTCCATTTATTTTTGGACCGTTGGTGGACCACTCAGATGGGCCAGTTTGCGGTAAACGCTGGGTAAACTAAGTCTGGTGAACTAGTCTGGTGAACTAGTCTGGGGAACTAGTCTGGTGAACTAGTCTGGTGAACTAGTCTGGTGAACTAGTCTGGTGAACTAGTCTGTTGAACTAGTCTGGTGAACTAGTCTAGTGAACCAGACGTTCACCATCTCTAGGAGACACAACACGTCTCCTTCCTGAGCGGTATGATGGCTGCATGGTCCCATGGTGTTTAAACTTGTGTACTATTGTTTGTACAGATGAACGTGGTACCTTCAGACTTTTGGAAATTGCCCCCAAGGATGAACCAGACTTGTGGAGGTCTACAATTTTTTCTTGGTTGATTTTTAAATTTTTTCCCCATGATGTCAAGCAAAGAGACACTGAGTTTGATGGTAGGCCTTGAAATACATCCACATGTACACCTTCAATTGACTCAAACTATGTAAATTAGCCTATCAGAAGCTCACTGTAGCAGGAACGTGCCTTTGACTGATGAACACACTGCAGGTACAGTAAATTCATTCTGATGAACACACTGCAGGCACAGTAAATTCATTCTGATGAACACATCAAGATGRTGGAGGAAACAGGTACAAAAGCATCTATATTCATACTAAAACGAGGCCTAAATCAACATAACCTGAAAGGCCGCACAGCATGGAAGAAGCCACTGCTCCAAAGCCGCCATAAAAAAGCCAGACTACAGTTTGCAACTGCACATTGGGACAAAGATCGTACTTTTTGGAGAAAAGTCCTCTGGTCTGATGAAACAAAAATGGAACTGTTTGGCCATAATGACCATCGTTATGTTTGGAGGAAAAATGGGGGACGCTTGCAAGCCGAAGAACACCATCCCAACAGTGAGGCACGGGGTTGGCAGCATCATGTTGTGGGGTGCTTTGCTGCAGGAGGGACTGGTGCACTTCACAAAATAGATTGCATCATGAGGGAGGAAAATTATGTGGATATATAGAAGCAACATCTCAAGATATCAGTCAGGAYGTTAAAGCTTGGTTGCAAACGGATCTTCCAAGTGGACAATTACCCCAAGCATACTTCCAAAGTTGTGGCAAAATGGCTTAAGGACAACAAAGTCAAGGTATTGGAGTGGCCATCACAAAGCCTTGACCTCAATCCTATAGAAAATTTGTGGGCAGAACTGAAAAAGTGTGTGTGAGCAAGGAGGCCTACAAACCTGACTCAGTTACACCAGCTCTGTCTGGAGGAAAGAATGGACCAAAATTCACCCAACTTATTGTGGGAAGCTTGTGGAAGGCTACCCGAAACGTTTGACCCAAGTTCAACAATTTAAAGGCAATGCTACGAAATACTAATTGAGTGTGTGTAAACTTCTGACCACTGGGAATGTGATGAAAAGAATAAAAAGTTGAAATAAATAATTCTCTCTACCATTATTCTGACATTTCACAATCTTAAAATAAAGTGGTGAGCCTAACTGACTTAAAACAGGGAATTCTTACAGGGATTAAATGTAAGGAATTGTGAAAAACTGAGTTTAAATGTATTTGGCTAAGGTATATGTAAACTTCTGACTTCAACTGTAGGTATTCCTCTTGTCCAGATGGGGTAGGGCAGTGTGCAGTGTGGATCTATCGGGGCGGTAAGCAATTGTGGGTGTAGGGTGACAGGTAAGGTAAAGGTGATATGATCATTGACTAGTCTCTCAAAGCACTTCATGATGACAGAAGTCATTTAGTTAAGTTACCTTTGATTTCTTGAGTACAAGAACAATGATGGACATCTTGAAGCATATGGGGACAGCAGACTGGGATAGGGAGAGATTGAATATGTCCGTAAACACTCCAGCCAGGTGGTCTGCGCATGCTCTGAGGACACGGCTAGGGATGTCTTCTGGGCCGGCTGCCTTGCGAGGGTAAACACGCTTTCATTGTTTGACTCACGTCGGCCACGGAGAAGGAGAGCCCACAGTCCTTGGTAGCGGGCCGCGTCGGTGGCACTGTGATATCCTCAAAGCGGGCGAAGATGGTGTTTAGCTTGTCCGGAAGCAAGACGTCGGTGTCCTCGACGTGGCTGGCTTTCCCTTTGTAGTCTGTGATTGTCTGTAGACCTGCCACATACGTCTCGTGTTTGAGCCGTTGAATTGCAACTCCACTTTGTCTCTATACTGACGTTTTGCCTGTTTGATTGACTTACGGAGGGAATACCTACACTGTTTGTATTCTGCCATATTCCCAGTCACGGTGTTGCGCACTTTCAGTTTTAGGCGAATACTGC
>NW_019948927.1:22508-32241 GCF_002910315.2 Salvelinus sp. IW2-2015
GAGTTGACAGAATAGGTCATACAGTACAGCTACCCTCTATCTCCGTTCCTCCTTTCCCTGCTAGAACAGAATGAGGTCAGACAGTACAGCCATCCTCTCTCTCTCTCCGTTCCTCCTTTCCCTGCCTAGAAACAGAATGAGGTCAGACAGTACAGCCACCTCTCTCTCTCCATTCTTCCTTTCCCTGCCTAGAAACAGAATGAGGTCAGACAGTACAGCTACCCTCTCTCTCTGTTCCTCCTTTCTGCCTGAAAACGAATGAGTCAGAACGTAGCTCCGCTCTCCTCTCTCCCGTTCCTCCTTTCCCTGCCTAGAAACAGAATGAGGTCAGACAGTACAGCTACCCTCTCTCTCCGTTCCCCTTTTCCTGCCTAGAAACAGAATGAGGTCAGACAGTACAGCTACCCTCTCTCTCTCCGTTCCTCCTTTCCCTGCCTAGAAACAGAATGAGGTCAGACAGTACAGCTACCCTCTCTCTCCGTTCCTCCTTTCCCTGCCTAGAAACGAATGAGGTCAGACAGTACAGCCATCCTCTCTCTCTCCGTTCCTCCTTTCCTGCCTAGAAACAGAATGAGGTCAGACAGTACAGCTACCCTCTCTTCTCCGTTCCTCCTTTCCCTCCCTAGAAACAGAATGAGGTCAGACAGTACAGCTACCCTCCTCTCCGTTCCTCCTTTCCCTGCCAAGAAACAGAATGAGGTCAGACAGTACAGCATCCTCTCTCTCTCCATTCTTCCTTTCCCTGCCTAGAAACAGAATGAGGTCAGACAGTACAGCCTCCTCTCTCTCCGTTCCTCCTTTCCCTGCTAAAACAGAATAGGTCAACAGTACAGCTACCCTCTCTCTCCGTTCCTCCTTTCCCTGCCTAGAAACAGAATGAGGTCAGACAGTACAGCTACCTCTCTCTCCGTTCCTCTTTCCCTCCTAGAAACAGAATGAGGTCAGACAGTACAGCTCCCCTCTCTCTCCGTTCCTCCTTTCCCTGCCTAGAAACAGAATGAGGTCAGACAGTACAGCTACCCTCTCTCTCTCGTTCCTCCTTTCCTCCCTAGAAACAGAATGAGGTCAGACAGTACAGCTACCCTCTCTCTCTCTGTTCCTCCTTTCCCTGCCTAGAAACAGAATGAGGTCAGACAGTACAGCCACCCTCTCTCTCCGTTCCTCCTTTCCCTGCTAGAAACAGAATGAGGTCAGACAGTACAGCTCCCCTCTCTCTCCGTTCCTCCTTTCCCTCGCCTAACAGAATGAGGTCAGACAGTACAGCTACCCTCTCTCTCCGTTCCTCCTTTCCCTGCCTAGAAACAGAATGAGGTCAGACAGTACAGCTACCTCTCTCTCCGTTCCTCCTTTCCCTCCCTAGAAACAGAATGAGGTCAGACAGTACAGCTACCCTCTCTCTCTCCGTTCCTCCTTTCCCTGCCTAGAACAGAATGAGTCAGACAGTACAGCCACCCTCTCTCTCTGTTCCTGCCTAGTACCTGCTTTCAGTCTATAAAGTGTTTGCTGCTAGGTGAATGAACATGGTGGTGACCTGCTTCAGTCTATACAGTGTTTGCTGCTAGGTTAATGACATGGTGGTGACCTGCTTCAGTCTACTACCGTGTTGCTGCTAGGTTATGACATGGTGGTGACCTGCTTCAGTCTATACAGTGTTGCTGCTAGGTTAATGACATGGTGTGACCTGCTTCAGTCTTACCGTGTTGTGCTCGGTTAATGACATGGTCGTGACCTGCTTTTGTCTATACAGTGTTGCTGCTAGGTTAATGCATGGTGGTGACCTGCTTTCAGTCTTACAGTGTTGCTGCTAGGTAATTTGACATGGTGGTTGACCTGCTTCAGTCTATACAGTGTTGCTGCTAGGTGAATGACATGGTGGTGACCTGCTCAGTCTATACTGTGTTGCTGCTAGGTGAATGACATGGTGGTGACCTGCTTCAGTCTATAAGCATTGCTGCTAGGTTAATGACATGGTGGTGACCTGCTTCAGTCTATACAGTGTTGCTGCTAGGTGAATGACATGGTGGCGACCTGCTTCGGTCTATAAGTGTTGCTGCTAGGTGAATGACATGGTGGTGACCTGCTTCAGTCTATACAGCATTGCTGCTAGGTTAATGACATGGTGGTGACCTGCTTCAGTCTATACGTGTTGCTGCTAGGTAATGACATGGTGGTGACCTGCTTCAGTCTATACTGTGTTGCTGCTAGGTTATGACATGGTGGTGACCTGCTTCAGTCTATACAGCATTGCTGCTAGGTTAATGACATGTGGTGACCTGCTTCAGTCTATACTGTGTTGCTGCTAGTGAATGACATGGTGGTGACCTGCTTCAGTCTATACTGTGTTGCTGCTAGGTGAATGACATGGTGGTGACCTGCTTCAGTCTATACAGCATTGCTGCTAGGTTAAATGACATGGTGGTGACCTGCTTCAGTCTATACTGTGTTGCTGCTAGGTGAATGACATGGTGGTGACCTGCTTCAGTCTATACAGCATTGCTGCTAGGTTAATGACATGGTTGGTGACCTGCTTCAGTCTATACCGTGTTGCTGCTAGGTAATGACATGGTGGCGACCTGCTTCGGTCTATAAGTGTTGCTGCTAGGTCAATGACATGGTGTGACCTGCTTCAGTCTATACAGTGTTGCTGTTAGGTTAATGACATGGTGGTGACCTGCTTCAGTCTGACAGTGTTGCTGCTAAGCTTGGCCTGTTTCTCTGTCATTGTGCCAATTAAGACCAATTAATGTTTGAATTGTTACTTTTGTCACTGATTGAATGAAACTAAGCAACATTTATCAATAACAAACAACTTGCATAATTAGGTCTGGTTGTCACATTAACAAAGCAGAAACTTAAATTTGATTAGTTGATGTCTACCTGGAAAATATTGACTTGAGTGTGTTACTCTCACTACTGTATACAGAGATGAATGCTGTATGGTTACTAGTCCTTATATAGACCCACATGACCTCTACTGACCAGGAGCTGTATGGTTACTAGTCCTTATATAGACCCCAGATGACCTCTACTGACCAGGAGCTGTATGGTTACTAGTCCTTATATAGACCCCCAGATGACCTCTACTGACCAGGAGCTGTATGGTTACTAGTCCTTATATAGACCCCAGATGACTCTACTGACCAGGAGCTGTATGGTTACTGGTCCTTATATAGACCCCAGATGACCTCTACTGGCCAGGAGCTGTATGGTTACTAGTCCTTATATAGACCCCAGATGACCTCTACTGACCAGGAGCTGTATGGTACTAGTCCTTATATAGACCACAGATGACCTCTACTGACCAGGAGCTGTATGGTTACTAGTCCTTATATAGACCCAGATGACCTCTACTGACCAGGAGCTGTATGGTTACTAGTCCTTATATAGACCCCAGATGACCTCTACTGACCAGGGCTGTATGGTTACTAGTCCTTATATGACCCCAGATTACCTCTACTGACCAGGAGCTGTATGGTTACTAGTCCTTATGATAGACCCCAGATGACCTCTACTGACCAGGAGCTGTAAGGTTACTTAGTCCTTATATAGACCCCAGATGACCTCTACTGACCAGGAGCTGTATGGTTACTAGTCCTTATTACTCTGTTGGTAATCATAGCCTTTACACAGGATTACATTGTAATTGTAAAGGCTCTGTGTGGTTAATCCTGTGTAAAGGCTCTGTATGGTTAATCCTGTGTAAAGGCTTGTAAGGTTAATCCTGTGTAAAGGCTCTGTGTGGTTAATCTGTGTAAGGCTCTGTATGGTTAATCCTGTGTAAAGGCTCTGTATGGTTAATCCTGTGTAAAGGCTCTGTATGGTTTAATCTGTGTAAAGGCTCTGTAATGGTTAGTTCCTGTGTAAAGGCTCTGTATGGTTAATTCCTGTAGTAAAGGCTCTGTGTGGTTACCTGTGTAAAGGCCTCTGTATGGTTAATCCTGTGTAAAGGCTCTGTATGGTTAATCCTGTGTAAAGGCTCTGTATGGTTAATCCTGTGTAAAAGGCTCTGTATGGTTAATCCTGTGTAAAGCTTGTATGGTTAATCTGTGTAAAGCTCTGTTGGTTAATCCTGTGTAAAGGCTCTGTATGGTTAATCCTGTGTAAAGGCTTCTGTATGGTTAATCCTGTGTAAAGGCACTGTATGGTTAATCCTGTGTAAAGGCTCTGTGTGGTTAATCTGTGGTTAATTCCTGTGTAAAGGCTTGTATGGTTAATCCTGTGTAAAGGCTCTGTGTGGTTAATCCTGTGTAAAGGCTCTGTATGGTAATCCTGTGTAAAGGCTCTGTGTGGTTAATCCTGTGTAAAGGCTCTGTATGGTTAATCCTGTTGTAAGGCTCTGTATGGTTAATCCTGTGTAAAGGCTCTGTATGGTTAATCCTGTGTAAAGGCTCTGTATGGTTATCCTGTGTAAAGGCTCTGTATGGTTAATCCTGTGTAAGAGCTCTGTGTGGTTTAATCCTGTGTAAAGGTCTGTATGGTTAATCCTGTGTAAAGGCTCTTGTGTGGTTAATCTGACTCCTAATCCCCGTTCTTCCACCTGCAGGAAAAGGATGGAGAGAAGAGTCGAGACAAAGACGAGAGGAGAGAGGCGAAGGCCAGAGAGAGATGTACGCTGAACGGACATCACTTCAGCATGGTCTCCTCCCAGACACAATCCTCCTCCTGCCACCAATGCAGCAAAACCATCAACACTAAGGATGCCTTTCTCTGCACCAGTAAGACAGCATCAGTCAATACAACTCTAATAAACCAGCCATTAGCATGTTTAGCAGCTCAGTGCAGTACATACACACCATATTGCTCAAGATGGCGCCGACAAAGAGGGCTGCCTTGCTTCTAGTCCTTAGGAAACTTTGCAGTATATATATTTTTTTAATGTATTATTTCCTACATTGTTAGCCCAGAAAATCTCAAGTTTTATTACGTACAGCCGGGAAGARCTATTGGATATCAGAGAGACGTCAACTTACCAGCACAATCAGCACTACGACCAGGAATACGACTTTCCCAAAGCCTTTGTCCGCACCACTCAGGGCAATTGAACTGATTCCAGAGGCCGATCCAAAACAACGCTGCCGGAGAAGAGGAAGACAGACCGGTCTTCTGGTCAGACTTCGGAGGCGCGCACAMCACCCACCACTCCCGAGTATATTACTCGCTAATGTCCAGTCCCTAGATAACAAGGTCGACAAAGTCAGGGCGAAGGTTGCTTTCCAGAGAGACATCAGGGATTGTAACATACTCTGTTTTACGTAAACGTGGCTCTCTCGGGATATGCTGTCGGAGTCGTCATCTGGATTCTCAGTGCATCGCGCCGACAGGAATAAACGTCTCTGGGAAGAAGAAGGGCGGGGCTGTATGTTTCATGATTAACGACTCATGGTGTAATCATAACAACAGGAACTCAAGTMTTTTTGTTCACCTGACCTAGAATTCCTCACAATCAAATGGCGACCATATTATCTCCCAAGAGAATTATTGTTGGTTATTGTCACAGTCGTGTATATCCCCCCTCATGCCGATACCACAACGGCCATCAAGGAACTTCAATGGACTTTATGCAAACTGGAAACCATATATCCTGAGGCTGAATTTATTGTAGCTGGGGATTTTAACAAAGAAAATTTGAGAACAAGGCTAACTAAGTTCTATCAGCATATCGACTGTAGCACTCGCGCTGGGAAAACACTGGATCATTGCTACTCTAACTTCTGCGATGCTGAAGGGCTCTCCGCTCATTTCGTCAAATCTGACCAGTCTCGTTTTGCTCTTCCTTTCCTATAGGCAGAAACTTAAACAGGAAGTACCGCGCTAAGGACCATTAATGCCGGTCTGACAATAGGATCCACGTTTCAAATGTTTCGATCACGGGAATGAGATTGTTCCGGTAGCCTCAGAGAATACACAATAGGCGGTGCACAATTGCCCCAGTGTCATCCGAGTTTGACCGGGGTAGGCCGTCATTGTAAATACAAATTTGTTCTTAACTGCTTGCTAGTTAAAGGTTAACAAATAAAACGTTTTTAATTAAATCAAACTATCAAATGTTGACAAAAGTGGGAGTCAATTCACGGTCAGCCACGAGACGTATGTGCAGGGTCTACCAAATCACGGACTACAAAAAGAAAAACCAGCCACGTCACGGACACGACGTCTTGCTTCAGCAAACTAAACACCTTCTTTGCCACTTTGAGGATACAGTGCCACAACGCGGCCGCTACCAGGCTGTGGGCATTCTTCTCCGTGGCCGACGTGAGTAAAGATATTTAACGTGTAACCCTCGCAAGGCTGCGGCCCAGGCGCATCCCTAGCGCGTCCTCAGAGCAATGTGCAGACCAGCTGGCTGGTGTGTGTTACGGACATAATCAATCTCTCTTATCCAGTTGCTCTCAACATGATTATGATGACGGCATCATTGTTTTGTTCCAAAAAAGCAAAAGATAATGAACTGAATGACTGTCGCCCGTACGCATCACTATTTATGGCAAGAGATTGAGAGATATCAGGGTTCAATCACTCACTGCTCTTGACACCCTTGAGCACTCACAGCTATTAGCTAGACTAATGGTTATCTTACCGGCCACATCAGGTTCATAACGGTATGCACGACGACGCATTCGCCATCACACTGCACTGTCTATCCATCTGGACAAGAGGAATAGCTATGTGAGAATGCAGTAAATAGACGACAGCTCAGCATTCACGCACCATAGTACCCTCCAAATCATCATTAATAGTACCTCAAGCTCATCATTAAGCTTGAGGCCTAGGTCTCAATCCCGCCTGTGCATTCGGGTGTTTTACTACACTCGGCTGCAGTGAAGGAGAGCGCAGTTTTTTGGTGCAGTCCACTCTCTGGTTCTGTAGATAGTCAACTCTCAGGTTCTCTAGACAGTTAACTTTCTGGTTCTGTAGACAGTCCACTCTCTGGACTGTAGACAGTATTTCTGGTCTGTAGACATCAACTTCTAATTCTTAGACAGTCACTCTCTGGATCTGTAACAGTCCAATTCTGGTTCTGTACGTACTCTCGGTTCAACTCTCTGGTTCTGTAGACCAGTCCAACTCTCTGTATTCTGTAGACCAGTCCAATTCTGGATTCGTAGACCAGTCCAACTCTCTGGATTTCTTTGGGTAGACATCAACTCTCTGGTTTGTAGACAGTCAACTCTCGGTTCTGTAGACCAGTCCAACTTCCGGATCTGTAGACAGTCAACTCTCTGGTTTCTGTAGACCAGTCACTCTCCGGTCTGTAGACAGTCCAACTCTCCGGTTCTTAGGACAGTCCGAACTCTCTGGTTCTGTAGACCAGTCACTTCTGGTTCTTAGACAGTCAACTCTCTGGTTTGTAGACAGTCCACTCTCTGGTTCTGTAGAACCAGTCCATACTCTCTGCTTGTAGACCAGTCAACTCTCTGGTCTGTAGACCAGTCCAACTCGACTGGTTTGTAGACCAGTCCTACTCTCTCGTCTGTAGAAGTCACTCTCGGTTCTGTAACCAGTCTAACTCTCTGGTTCTGTAGACCAGTCCAACTCTCCGGATCTGTAGACCAGTCAACTCTCTGGTTCTGTAGACCAGTCCAACTCTCCGGTTCTGTAGACCAGTCCAAATCTCGCGGTTCTCGTAGACCAGTCTAACTCTCTGGTTCTGTAGAACCAGTCTAACTCTCTGTTTCTGTAGACCATCAACTCTCTGGTTCTGTAGACCAGTCTAACTCTCTGGTTCTTGACCAGTAACTTCGGTATCTGTACCAGTCAACTCCTGGTTCTGTAGACCCAGTCCTACTCTCTGGTTCTGTAGACCAGTCCAACTCTCTGGTTCTGTAGACGCAGTCTAACTCTTGGTTCTGTAGACCAGTCCAACTCTCCGTCACAGTTCATAACATGAAAGTTTACTGTAGAAGTTCTTGCTCTAAGATTAAAGCTTGCTTTTATTTTGTATTTTCAGATTGCAAGCACATGTTCTTAAGAGTTGTAGAGAAAGCCTGCCTGTCTGTGCCAAGGTGAAGATAAAGTGGAAAGTATTGAAACTATTTTGTCAGCCAATAGATGAGTAGCCTACAAGACATCATGTTTTATGTACTAGCTCATTTTGTCAGCCAATAGGATGAGTAGCCTACAGGACATAAAGGTCATGAACTTTTACACTAGCTGAAGTCTGGTTGTTTCCTCCAGTCGCCAGACAGCAGTTTGCAGTTCCAGATTCAGACACATTCCTGTTGTCACCCGGAGAACAAAACGAGACTTAAACGTGAGTCCAGTGTAAATAATATACTCATACTCATACCAATTGTGTTAACCAGAGTCCTGTCCTGGTCCCAGATCTTGGGTGTTAACCAGAGCCTCCACAGCCCTGTCTGGTCCAGATTGTTGGTGTTACCACAGCCTGTCCTGGTCAGATCTGTTGGTGTTAACCACAGCCTGTCCTGGCCCAGATTGTTGGTGTTACCCAGAGCCACACAGCCTGTCCTGGTCCAGATCTGTTGGTGTTCACCAGAGCCACCACAGCCCTGTCCTGGTCCAGATCTGTTGTTTCACCAGAGCATCACAGCCCTGTCTGGTCCAGATCTTGTTGGTGTTCACCAGTCAGAATACAACCAGTCTGCTGTCATCTGTTCTAAGATCTACAGGGCTGCATGTCTTGTTCCTATACGGTTCTACGGGTGCATGTCACTGTTCCTATAGAGTCTACAGGGCTGCATCGTCCCCATAGAGTCGTTCAGGGTTGCAGGCTCTGTCATAGAGTCGTACAGGGCTGCATGTCATCTGTTCCCTATAGAGTCCTACAGGGCTGCATGTCTCTGTTCCCTATAGAGTCCTACAGGGTGTCATTGTTCCCTATAGAGTCCTACAGGGCTGATGTCATCTGTTCTATGAGTCCAGAGGGCTGCATGTCAGTTCGTTCCTATAGAGTCCTACAGGGCTTGCATGTCATCTGTTCCTTAGAGTCCTACAGGGCTGCATGTGATGATCCCTATAGAGTCTACAGGGCTGCATGTCTCTTTTCCTATAGAGTCTACAGGGCTGCATGTATCTGTTCCTATAGAGTCCTACAGGGCTGCATGTCATCTGTCCCTATAGAGTCCTATAGGGCTGCATGTTATCTGTTCCATAGGTTCAGGGTGCATGTCATCTGTTCTAATGAGTCTACGGGCTGCATGTCACTGTTCCTATAGAGTCTACAGGCTGCATGTCACCTGTTCGTATAGAGTCCTACATGCGGTGCATGTCATTGTTCCCTATAGAGTCCTACCAGGGTGCATGTCGATTGTTCCCTATGAGTCCGACAGGGCTGCATGTCATCTGTTCCATAGAGTCGTACAGGGTGCATGTCCTGTTCCTATAGAGTCCTACAGGGTCATGTCTCCTGTGTCCCCTATAGAGTCCGACAGGGCTGATGTCATCGTTCCCTATAGAGTCCTACAGGGCGCATGTCATCTGTTCTATAGAGACCTAGGGCTGCATGTCGTCTGTTCCCTATAGAGTCTACAGGCTGCATTTCTGTTCCTATAGAGTCCTAACAGGGCTGCATCTTGTTCCTATAGATCCCGGCTGCATCGTCATTGAGTCTAGGCTGCATCGTCTTTTCCCTATAGAGTCCTACAGGCTGCATGTCTCTGTTCCTATAGAGTCCTACGGCGTGCATTAATCTGTTCCCTATAGAGCTAAGGGCTGCATGTCTCATATCTACCGGGTGTCTTTATAGAGCCTACAGGCTGCATGTCATCTGTTT
>NW_019948927.1:32610-37313 GCF_002910315.2 Salvelinus sp. IW2-2015
GATCTATTACTGTAAAGACATTAGGATTGATGATTTAATATATATTAGTACTACAAACAAGCTGATATACTGGTTAAAGACATTAGGATGATGATTAATATTATATAGTACTACCAAACAGCTCTATTACTTGTAAAAGACATTAGGATGATGATTTCAATATTATATAAGGTACTACAAACACTCTATTACTGTAAAGACTTAGGATGGTGATTTAATATTATATAGTACTACAAACACTCTATTACTGTAAAGACATTGCTGGGTGAGCAACCCTTACTCTGACCCTGAGCCTGTTCTTAACCCTAACCCTAAACACAACCCCAACCCTTACTCTGACCTGAGCCTGTTCTTAACCCTAACCCCTAACTCTAACCCCAACCCTTACTCTGACCCTGAGCCTGTTCCTAACCCTAACCCTAACTCTAACCCCAACCCTTACTCTGACCCTGAGCCTGTTCTTAACCCTAACCCTAACTCTAACCCCAACCCTTACTCTGATCCTGAGCCTGTTCCTAACCTTAAACATAACCCCGGAAATATGGTCTGGAAATATGACTGAATATAAACAGTGTAGTTATTCCCTCCGCAATGCAATCAAACAAGCAAAATGGCAGTACAGGGACAAGGTGGAGTCACAATTCAACGGCTCAGACACGAGATGTATGTGGCAGGGTCTACAGGAAATCACGGACTACAAAAAGAAATCCAACCACGTCACGGAAACTCACGTCACACTTCCAGACAAACTAAACAACTTCTTTGCCCGCTTTGAGGATAATACAGTGCCACAATCCCGGCCCGCTAACAAGAACTGCCACCCCCCCCTTTCCTTCTCCGTGGCTGACGTGAGTAAAACATTTAAACCCGTGTGAACCCTCGCAAGGCTGCTGGCCCAGACGGCATCCCTAGCCGCGTCCTCAGAGCATGTGTGGCTAGTGTTTTTACGGTGTGTTTACGGACAAATTAAATCGCTCCCTATCCCAGTCTATTGTCCCTACATGCTTCAAGATGGCTATCATTGTTTCTGTACCCAAAAAGGCAAAGGTAACTGAACTAAATGACTACCGCCCCGTAGCACTCACTTCTGTCATCATGAAGTGCTTTGATAGGCTAGTCAAGGATCATATCACCTCCACCCTACCTGACACCCTAGACCCACTTCAGTTTGCATACCACCCCAACAGGTCCACAGACGATGCAATTGCTATCACTCTGCACACTGCCCCATCCCATCTGGACAAGAGGAATACCTATGTAAGAATGCTGTTCATTGACTACAGCTCAGCATTTAACACCATAGTATCCTCCAAGCTCATCATCAAGCTGGAGGCCCTGGGTCTCAACCCCGCCCTGTGCAATTGGGTCCTGGACTTTCTGATGGGCTTTCCCCAGATGGTAAAGGTTGGAAACAACATCTCCACATTGCTGACCCTCAACACTGGGGCCCCACAGGGGTGCGTGCTCAGCCCCCTCGTGTACTCCCTGTTCACCAGTGACTCAGTGGCCATGCACACTTCCAACTCAATCTTTAAGTTTGCAGACGACACAACAGAAGAGGGCTTGATTACCAAACAATGACGAGACAGCCTACAGGGAGGAGGTGAGGGCAGTCGGAGTGTGGTGTCAGGAAAACAATCTCTCACTCAACATCAACAAAACAAAGGAGAAGATCGTGGACTTCAGGAAACAGCAGAACGAGCAGTATGGCTGGTGGCATTGTCATGCTGGAGGGTCATGTCAGGATGAGCCTGCAGGAAGGGTACCACATGAGGGAGGAGGATGTCTTCCCTGTAACGCACAGCGTTGAGATTGCCTGCAATGACAACAGGCTCAGTCCGATGATGCTGTGACACACCGACCCAGACCATGACGCACCCTCCACCTGGAAATCGATCCCGCTCCAGAGTACAGGCCTCGGTGTAACGCTCATTCCTTCCTCGTATAAACGCAAATACGAGCATCACCCCTGGTGAGACAAAACCGTGACTCGCCAGTCCTGTCTGGTCCAGCGATGGTGGGTGTGTGCCCATAGGCGACGTTGTTGCCAGTGATGTCTGGTGAGGACCTGGCTTACAACAGGCCTACAAGCCCTCAGTTCAGCCTCTCCCAGCCTATTGCGAACAGTCTGAGCACTGATGGAGGGATTGCGTTCCTGGTGTAACTCGGCAGTTGTTGTTGCCATCCTGTACCTGTCCTGCAGGTGTGATGTTCGGATGTACCGATCCTGTGCAGGTGTTACACGTGGTCTGCCACTGCGAGAAAGATCAGCTATCCGTCCTGTCTCCCTGTAGCGCTGTCTTAGGCGTCTCACAGAACGGTCATTGCAATTTATTGCTCTGGCCACATCTGCAGTCCTCATGCCTCCTTGCAGCATGCCTAAGGCACGTTCACGCAGATGAGCAGGGACGCCGGGCATCTTTCTTTTGGTGTTCTTCAGAGTCAGTAGAAAGGCCTCTAGTGTCCTAAGTTTTCATAAGTGTGACCTTAATTGCATACCGTCTTAAAGCTGTTAGTTGCTTACGACCATCTACCGGTGCATGTCCATTAGTTGTTTATGGTTCATTGATCAGCATGGGAAACAGTGTTTAAACCTTTACAATGGAGATCTGTGAAGATATTTGGATTTTTCGAATTATCTTTGAAAGACCTGAAAAAGGGACGTTTTCATTTTATTTCGAGTTTATAATAGTATTTTGAGAATAGCTTCTAATATTATAAATGAGCCACCAGGTGTTTGATGACATGCCTATCAAGGGTCTGCGGTACCTGTCCCATCTGTTGACTCTGTCCTCTCTCTCTCTCTCTCTCTCTCTGTCCTTCTCTCTCTCTCTATGTCCTCTCTCTCTCTCTCTGTCTCTCTCTCTGTCCTCTCTCTCTCTCTCTGTCCTCTCTTCAGTCACAGGTGTTTGATGACATGCTATCAAGGTCTGCGGTACCTGTCCCAGTCTACTGACTCTCTGTGCAAGACCAACCTGGTCAATGAATCTACAGAGTCACTCACAGATGAAGGTTAGTAGGTTACTACTCTCTCTGACTCTCTCTCTCTACCTGTCTCTCTACCTGTCTGTCTATCTGTCCATCTGTCCTCTCTACCTGTCCGTCAATCTGTCCTCTCTCTCTGTCTTGCCTACATCTGTCCTCTCCACCTGTCTGTCCTCTCCACCTGTCTGTCCTCTCCACCTGTCTGTCCTCTCCACCTGTCTGTCTATCTGTCCATCCTTTCTCTGTCCTCTCCACCTATTCAATCCCCTAACAGCTGTCTGTCCTCTCCACCCTATCAGCCCTAACAGCTGTCTGTCCTCTCCACCCTATCCAGCCCTAACAGCTGGTCTTGTCCTTCTCTCCACCCTATCAGCCCTAACAGCTGTCTGTCCTCTCCACCCTATCAGCCTAACAGCTGTCCCTGTCCTCTCCACCCTATCAGCCCTAACAGTTCCTCTCCACCCTATCAGCCCTAACAGCTGCTCTGTCCTCTCCACCCTATCAGCCCTAAACAGCTGGTGAACAGCTATGGATAGAATGACCGACATGCTTTGTGTTTTAAATACATCTCAAATGGCCCCCTATTTCCTGTTTAGTTCACTACTTTACACCAGAACACTACTTCAGCCCTGAACAAAAGTATTGGCACTAGAAAGTAAATAGGGTTCATTGAGATTTAGACATTGTGTATGAGAACCGGTCCATTTCCTTGATGGAACAGAACCAGAGAACTGGTCCATTTCCTTGATAGAACAGAACCAGAGAAACCGGTCCATATGAACCGTTGATAAGAAGAACAGAACCAAGAACCAGTCCATTTCCTTGATGGAAGAACAGAACCAGAGAACCGGGTCCATTTCCTTGATAGATAGAACAGAACCAAGAGAACCAGTCCAATTCCTTGATGAAGAACAGAACCAGAGAACCGGTCCATTTCCTTGATAGAAAGAACCAGAACCAGAAGAACCGGTCCATTTCCTTGATAGAACAGAACCAGAGAACCGGTCCATTTCCTGATGAAGAACAGACCAGAGAGACCGGTCTATTTCCTGATAGAGAACAGAACCAGAGAACCGGTCCCATTTCCTTGATGGAAGAACAAAACCAGAGAACCGGTCCATTTCCTTGATGGAGAAGAACAGAACCGAGAACCGGTCCATTTCCTTGATAGAACAGAACCAGAGACCCGGTCCATTCCTTGATAGAACAGAACCAGCAGATACCAGTATATCCTTAACTAGTCCATTCCTTGAATTACGTCCATTTTTATGATAGTAACAGATATCCAAGAGAGTCTCAGTTACCATCTTCGCTGATAGAACAGAACCGAGAGAAACCAGGTCCATAGGACCTTGTTCTCCTCTGTTGATAGTGTCTGTCTAAGGTGCTTACATCAGAACCAGAGAAACCTTCATAGGGAGAATGGGGAGCCCTCGCGTTCATCTTTGCGCTTTGATAGCTTAAGGAACAGATACCTCAGCTATCCCAAAATGAAAACCTAGTCCATTTACACTGTGGTGATCAGGCGCGAGGTTCTTGTTTCTAGATTCTTCTATACAGAAATGAACCGGAGTTTCCTCGGTTACGTTCTTCCATCAAAGGGCGGAAAAATGGGAACAGAAACTTTGACGCAGAAGATATCTCTGGTCTCGCCTTGGTTCTAAGCCACCGGGAAATATTTGCCGACCGTGGATCTTAGAGGTCTGTTCATCAGAACT
>NW_019948927.1:38433-47162 GCF_002910315.2 Salvelinus sp. IW2-2015
GAACCACTCGACATAACAAACAGAAGAGATGACAGGACTAATGTTATACAGCAGACCAACAGAACACTAGACATAATCAGCATAGCAGTAGATGAGAGGACAGACTATGTTACTACAGCAGACAACAGAATCACTAAGACACCAACGAAGGAGAAGGAGCAGGACTAATGTTACTACAGCAGACCAACAGGACCACTAGACATCACAACAAAGAAAAGGACATGACTAATTTAAACTACAGCAGACCCAACAGAACCACTAGTACATAACAAACCGGAACAGTAGAGAGACAGGACTAATGTACTAACGCAAGACCAAACAGAACCCCTAGACATACAAACAGAAGAGAGGGTAGGACTAATGTTACTACAAGCAGACCCCAGAACATAGACCTAAACAAAACAGAAGAGAGGACAGGACTAATGGTTATCCAGCAGACCCAACGAACTGTTGGGTCTGCTGTAGTAACATTAGTCCTGTCCTCTCTTCTGTTTGTTATGTCTAGTGGTTCTGTTGGGTCTGCTGTAGTAACATTAGTCCTGTGCTCTCTTCTGTTTGTTATGTCTCGTACAGTGGATCTGTTGGGCCTGCTGAAGTGGCGCTCCAACACCAGCCTGCTACAACAGAACCTCCGACAGCTGATGAAGGTCGAGGGAGGAGAGGTCGTCAAGGTGAGAGGTCAAAGTTCATAGGTAACACAATATGACCCATTAGGAGTTTTTACATTTGTATTATTGAACCAGTTCGGCCCATTTGAGGTCAACTGACCTCTTTCAAGGGGAGACCTGACCAAGAAAGCAGCTTGGGACCCTGAGTCCTAGAGGAAAGGTTTGTATTCTCTGTGTAGAGGTTCCGTTTTAGTATCTCACCCTTGATCAGTGTTGACAAGGCTCACTGTTATACCTTGGCAGTCTTCCTCCCTGTAAATTCAATATTTTTTGAATGAACTATACCATCAGTCTAATGACGGCTGTCTCAGGAAACACATCCCCTCTATGGTTGGGAGGTCTGGGGTTCCGCTCACCAACCAAGAATTCACAAAATGGGACAAACACCAAATTGAGAATTTGCATGCAGAATTCTGCCCCCCCCCAAAAAATGTCCTCCGTTTTGTTAGGTTCTACATAAACTAGAGGGAAAAACCACCGGACAACTATGAAACGCTCAAATCAAGTTTATTCACCCAACCCAGTTTCCAGTTTGCACATAGGCAGTAAACTGGAATTCCCTTGGGAGGTAATGTGGTCGGCATTTGATGGTGAGGTGTTCCAGATCGGGAGAACGAAAGGACTTCCTGTACGTTACTCACAATCACAACATGAGTTGTTAATCATAAATCAAATCCCTCCGCCTTTTTCCCGGATAGTTGTTTCTTCCTGTCCTCTCGGTGGACGGAGAACCCCGCTGGCTGAATTTTCCCGGAAAGTTGTTTCTTCCTCTCCTCTCGGTGGACGGAGAACCCCGCTGGCTGAATTGAGGGGGACAATAAATCCAGAAGAGAGCCATGATTCTGTAAAACAGAGTATGTTACAGTCCCTGATGTCTCTCTGGAAGGTGATCCTCGCCCTGAGCTCGTACACTTTATTGTCCAGGGACTGAGTAATATAGCGAGTAATATACTCGGAAGCCGTGGACGATATGCACGCCACCCGAGTCTGACTAGGGGATGGGAATGAATGAATAGATAGACGATGAGAATGAATGTTTATACATTTTTTTTTTTAAATGACATGTGCTTCACAAATGGCAACCTCTTGCCCATATAGTGTACTGCTTTTGGCCGAGCCCTATAAGGGAAGAGGGTGCCGTTTGAGACGCGGACTATATCCTCTCTCTGTTGTAACACGYTGTGTTTCYTGTCGTTACAGTTTCTGCAAGACACCCTTGATGCCYTGTTTAACATTATGATGGAGAACTCAGACAGCGACACGTTTGACACCCTGGTGTTTGATTCCTTGGTAAGTACCGGTTGTTTTAAAACACACACACATCATTACGGAAAAATAAAAACACATTTCAATTTTTTTTTTTGGAGTAAATATAAAAGTGTTTTGTCAGTCGGGGTTGTTCCCCCCGGGGGTGGGTGGGCCAGAAATATCGAAAAGGAGCCGCGCGCAACTTTTTCGAAAAATGATTTTCAGTACTTTACATGGGTTAATTTTGCGGTTGTGTTTTTTAAAAAAAAACCCATAATCGCCTACACCTCCCGTAGTACATCCCCTCCCCCCAACGCAAA
This sequence comes from Salvelinus sp. IW2-2015, assembly GCF_002910315.2. Classification (NCBI taxonomy): domain Eukaryota; kingdom Metazoa; phylum Chordata; class Actinopteri; order Salmoniformes; family Salmonidae; genus Salvelinus; species Salvelinus sp. IW2-2015. The sequence continues at coordinate 40,670 of NW_019948927.1, forward strand.
CGTGTCGGCCGCGCGTTCAACTAATACGCGTGCAGGATATATCATGACACGATGCTTTTCCTAGCACTCCTTAAGGTCGCTGTTTTTTTTTTTGGTGGGAGGGGGGCCCCCCCCCCGGAAAATGTTTTTTTTTTTGATTTAGTCGGTGAATATTCTGTTTACCACACGCGATCGACCAATACAGCTATGACTCATACACATTACTAATGTTATGCATGGTTGTCAAAGAGGAAGTTGACATAGATTCACAGGATCCCGTGTGGACAAACAGAATACAGACAAGTTGTCCCAGATTGTCTCTCTGCCTCGGTCTGCCTCAGGCATTGTGTGGTTTTGAAAGAATGTTAAATACACACCTTAACACCGTAAAGGAATGTTAGCCTTATGCCAGAGACGAGACAGGTCCTGGGTTAGAGACTACCAGAGGACAGGGGCGCGCCTACCTGTTGGGGCCCTACCTGTGTTGGACGCCTACCTGTTGGGCGCCTACCTGTTGGGCGCCTACCTTGGCCCTACTTTGGGCGCCTACCTGTTGGGGCGCCTACCTGTCGATTCTCAGAATGCATTTAACTACAGCACTGTATTGCATACTAATAACACATTATATAGTGTGTATATAACTTATAAACAGTGCTTATAACACATTATATAGGTGTGTATAACTTATAAACAGTGCTTATAACACATTATAGTGTGTGTATAACTTATACAGCATGCTATAACACATTATATAGTTGTGTATATAACTTATAAACAGTGCTTATAACACATTATATAGTTGTGTATATAACTTATAAACATGCTTATAACATTACTATATAGTTGTGTATATAACTTATTAAACCCCAGTTGCTTATCACACAGTTATATAACACATTATATAGTGTATTGTAACTTATCATACCGACTCGCTGCATGGTGCGACGCGGACAATAATGATTACCCAAACTATTACTATGAGTTGATCGTGTAACCTATATAAAAACGCAGTGAACTGCAACAGCCTATAACAGCGCAATGACTGTAGTCTGCGCGTGTGATGTAATCGATTCTTCAGAAAGCAGTGCTCTACACTAAAGCAACTGGAGCTAAATCACTTTCTATTATAGTTGTGTTGTGCTCACTTCTGATATAAGCAGAGTCCTACCACTTGATGAGCACTAGCCATTAGTGAGCATTCAAGCTGTGTTCGGGTAGCGGTACTTAGTGAACTTATATAACAGTGCTTCATAAACACATTATATAGTTGTGTGTGAAATTTTAACTTATCACAAATCAGGGTGTGTACTGTTAATACACTCCGCTACTAACTAGCATGATATAGTGGTGATGAATAGACTGTGATAACAGTGGCTTATTACACTAATTATATAGTTGATGGGGTCTGTATATAACTTATAACATGCTTATAACAAGGGTGTAACATTAATTAAATACTTTATAAGACACGATCATGTAAAAGTTTTTTAATTGCGTTCAGTGGCGACCCGGTACGTGATAATAAGTCCACTTATATGATAAGTGCTTCTACACCTGCTTGACTTGCTGTTGGGTTGTTAGGCTGGGTTTCTGTACAAGCATTTGAGATATCAGATGATGTACGACAGGCTATATAAAATAATTTGATTGATTTGAATTGATCGATTGTGAAAGTATTTAGAACGGCAGACAATAGTCATACTAACAGATTGCTGTATCACAGCGTGGAGTCGTTAACATCGCATATTTACATCTACACACACACACACCACACACACAGACACACACACACACACACAACGACACACACACACACACAGACACACCACACCAACCAAACACACACACACACACACACACACACCACACGACAATATCATGGAAAACAGCATAGATCCTACAGCGACGCGTCCAAATACAATTATCTCTCTAAGCTGAAACAAGTAGTCGACTAAATGTCTTTCCATTTAGTAGAGCTGTTGTAGTACTATTATTACTATTAATCATCATCTAATGTCTGCTGTTTGTAGTACTATATAATGATAAATCATCATCCCTAATGTCTTTACATTTAATAGAGCTTTGTAGTACTATATAAATATTAGATCCTCATCTAATGTCTTTACATTAATAGAGTGTTTGTAGTACTATATAATTATTAAATCATCATCCTAATGTCTCCACATTAATAGAGCTGTTTGTAGTACTATATAATATTAAATCTCATACTAAGTCTTTACATTCAATAGAGCTGTTTGTAGTACTATATTAATATATCATCATCCTAATGTTCTCACATTATATAGAGTGTTTGTAGTACTATATAATTAAATCATCATCCGTATGTCTTACAGTTATAGAGCTGTTTGTAGTACTATATAATATTAAATCATATCCGTATGTCTTTACAGTAATAGAGCTGTTTGTAGTACTATATAATAATTAAATATCATATCCCAATGTCTTTACAGTAATAGACTGTTTGTAGTTACTATATAATTTAATCATCATCCTAATGTCTTTACATTAATAGAGCTGTTGTGGTACTAGATAATATTAAATCATATCCTAATGTCTCCACATTAATAGAGCTGTTTGTAGTACTATATAATATTAAATCATCATCCTAATGTCTTTACAGTAATAGAGCTGTTGTGAGTACTATATAATATTAATCATCATCTAATGTCTTTACATTTAATAGAGCTGTTTGTAGTACTTATATAATATTAATCATCATCCTAATGTTCTCCACATTAATAGAGCTGTTTGTAGTACTATATAATATTAAAATCATCATCCTAATGTCTTTACATTAATAGAGCTGTTTGTAGTACTATATAATATTAAATCATCATCCTAATGTCTTACATTAATAGAGCTGTTTGGAGTACTATATAATATTAAATCATCATCCTAATGTCTTTACAGTAATAGAGCTGTTTGTAGTACTATATAATATTAAATCATCATCCTAATGTCTTTACATTAATAGAGCTGTTTGTAGTACTATATAATATTAAATCATCATCCAATGTCTTTATACAGTAATAGAGCTGTTTGTAGTACTATATAGTATTAAATCATCATCCTATGTCTTTACATTAATAGAGTGTTTGTAGTACTATATAATATTAATCATCATCCTAATGTCTTTCAGGAATAGAGCTGTTTGTAGTACTATATAATATTAAATCATCATCCTAATGTCTTTACATTAATAGAGCTGTTGTAGTACTATATAATAATTAATCATCATCCTAATGTCTTTACAGTAAATAGAGCTGTTTGTAGTACTATATAATATTAAATCATCATCCTAATGTCTTTACATTAATAGAGCGTTTGTAGATATATAATATTAGATCATCATCCTAATGTCTTTACATTATAGAGCTGTTTGTAGTACTATATATATTAAATCATCATCCTAATGTCTTTACAGTAATTAGAGTGTTTGTAGTACTATTAGTATTAAATCATCATCCTAATGTCTTTACATTAATAGAGCTGTTGTAGTACTATATAATATTAAATTCATCATCCGTATGTCTTTACAGTAATAGAGCTGTTTGTAGACTATATAATATTAAATCATCATCCGTATGTTCTTTACAGTATAGAGCTGTTTGTGAGTACTATATAGTATTAATCATTCATCCTAATGTCTTTACATTAATAGAGCTGTTTTTAGTATCTATATAGTATATAATCATCTTACCATTAGTGTCTTTTAAGTTAATTAGATGCTGTTTGTATAGTACTTTAGTATATTAAACCAGGCTATCATACATGTAATTTTTATATAGAGCTGTTTGTAGTAAATAATATTAAATCATCATCCTAATGTCTTTACATTAAGTGATATAGAGTTGTTTCTAAGCTACTTGATAAAAGTATTAAATCATCATGCCTAATGTCTCTCACAGTAAGTAGAGCTGTCTTGTGTCATATAGATGATTATAAATTCATCATTCCTATGTCTTCTAACTAAATAGAGCTGTTGTATGTACATATAATATTAAATCATCATCTAATGTCTTTACATTAAATGAGCTGTTTGTAGTACTTATACTATTAACTATCTTCATCATCCTGACTGTCTTTGACTATAAGCTGTTTGTAGTACTATAATATTAATCATCATCCAATGTCCTTTACATAATAGAGCTGTTTGTAGTACTATATAATATTAAATCATCATCCTAATGTCTCTTACATTAATAGAGCTGTTTGTTAATGACGATATATAATAATTAAATCGATCATCCTAATGTCTTTACATTAATAGGCTGTTTAGTATCTATATAATATTAAATCATCATCCTAATGTCTTTACATTTATAGAGCTGTTTGTAGTACTTATATAATATTAAATCATCATCCTAATGTTCTTTACATTAATAAGCTGTTTAAAGTATGACTATATATTAAATCATCATCCTAATGTCTTACATTAATTAGAGCTGTTTGTAGTACTATATAAATTAAATTCATCAGTCCAAGTCTGCTGTTTGTAGTACTATATAATATTAAATCATCATTGCCTAATGTCTTTACATATATAGAGGCTGTTTGTGAGTACTATATATATTAAAATCATCATCCTAATGCTGCTGTTTGTTATATATAATATTAAATCATCATCCTAATGTCTTTACATTAATAGAGTGTTTGTAGTACTATATAATATTAAAATCATCATCCTAATGTCTTACATTAAAGAGCTGTTTGTTACGTATATATAATATTAACATCATCCTAATGGCTTTACATTAATAGAGCTGTTTTAGTACTATATAATATTTAAATCATCATCCTAATGTTGCTGTTTGTAGTACTATATATTTAAATCATCTAATGTCTTTACATTAATAGAGCTGTTTGTAGTACTATATAATATTAAATCATCATCCTATTGTCTTTGCATTTATGAGTTTTGTTATATAATATTAAAATATCATCCTAATGTCTTTACATTAATAGAGCTGTTTGTAGTACTATTATAATATAATCATCATCCTATGTCTGCTGTTTTAGTACTATATAATATTAAATCATCACCTAATGTTGCTGTTTTATATATTATATTAAATCTCATCCTATTTACATTATAGAGCTGTTTGTAGTACTATCTAATATTAAATCATCATCCGTATGTCTCACAGTAATAGAGCTGTTGTATACTATATAATATTAATCATCATCCTAATGTCTTGTGGCTATTCCATTGATTTTAACTTCTGACGCACCTTATTGTAACAACTGTATCAGTAAATGTTATATATGTGTTGTAATAGTCACCTATGACTAGTATAGTCACCTATGATAGGTAATGTCACCTATAGACTAGGTAATTGTCACCTATGACTAGTAATTGTCACCTATGACTAGTAGATTTGCACTATGCTAGGTATTGTCACCGTATGACTAGGTACTAGTCACCTATGACTATGGTACTAGTCACTAATGACTAGTAATTTCAACCCTATGACTAGGTAATGTCACCTGTGACTAGGGAATTGTATCACCTGTGACGAGTAATAGTCACTTAGTGATAGGTAATTAGTCAACACTGTGACTAGCGTAATAGTCACTGTGACAGGTAATAGTCAAACCTGTTAGACACCTATAGTAATAGTCACCTGTGACGTAGTAATGTACCTGTGACTAGTAATAGTCACCTGTGACGAGTAAGAGCCCTGGACTAGGTAATAGTCCCCTGTACTAGGTAATATCACCTGTGACTAGTTAATTAGTCACTGTGACTAGTAATAGTCCCGTGTGAGGTAATAGTCCCCTTGACGAGGTAAATAGTCCCTGTGACGAGGTAATAGTCACCTGTGACGAGGTAATAGTCACCTGTGACTAGTAAATGAGTCCTGTGACAGGTAATAGTCACCTGTGACGAGGTAATATCCTTGAAGGTATAGTCCCCTGTGACGAGTAATAGTCCCCTGTGACGAGGTAATAGTCCCCTGTGACGAGTAATAGTCCCCTGTGACGAGGGTAATAGTCCCTGTGACGAGTAATAGTCCCCTGTGACGAGGTAATATTCCATGACTGGGTAACACAGGTAATAAGTCCCCTTGACAGAATAGTCACCTGTGACATGGTATAGTCACCTGTGACTAGTAATAGTCACCTGTGACAGGTATAGTCCCCTGTGACTAGTAATAGTCCCCTGTGACGAGTAATAGTTCATGATGAGATAGTCCCGTTGACGAGTAATAGTCCCTGTGAGAGTTATAGTCCCTGTGACGAGGTAATAGTCCCCTGTGACGAGGTAATAGATCCCCTGTGACGAGGTAATGTCACCTGTAGACTAGGTAATAGTCACCTGTACTAGGGTAATTGTCACCTGTGACGAAGGTAGTAGTCACCTATGACAGTAGAGGTAATTGTCACTATGACTAGGGTAATTGTCACTATCTGACGAGTAGTAGTCACGCTATGACTAAGGGTAATTGTCACCTATGACGAGGTAGTTAGTCACACTATTGATGGGTAATAG
>NW_019948928.1:0-13172 GCF_002910315.2 Salvelinus sp. IW2-2015
GTTCTTATTTCTGGCCTTCCTTGTCGAACATGTACTTCCTTTAATAGCAGGTTTCTGTTCCGTGTTTCCTGGCCTAAAAACAGATCATTCTGAATGTCTTGCTGGTTAGAGACGACCCAGATGACATGCCTTACCTGACCTCATCAGAGATCCACCCACATTCCTCTCTGACCTATCAGAGATCACCCACCAGCCTCTCTGGACCTATCAGAAGATCACCCACATGCCTTAACCTCTGACCTATCAAGAGATCACCCACATGGCCTCTCTGACCCTGATCAGAGATCACCACACTCCTCGCTGACCTGATCAGAGATCACCCACATTCCTCTCTGACCTATCAAGATCACCCACATTCCTCTCTTGAACCTGATCAAGATCACCCCTTGGCCCTAGACAACTTTATTTTCATAGGAGGGGGAGATTGTTTTGCATCAACGGTGTGGGGTGAACCAGTTCACTTCTGGACCAATGGGCAACTTTAAAATGTGGGAAAACACACGCCCACCTGGGTGATCAAAACAAAACCACTGTTATAGAGTATCTAATAATATTCAGTATCTATAACACCTGTTATACTATCAGGTACACGTAGTACTTAATATCAGTATCTATAACACTGTTATACTATCAGTTACAGTAGTTATAATATCAAGTTTACTGTTATACTATCAGGTACAATAGCTATAATATCAGTATCTACTGTTATACCTATCAGGTACAGTAGTTATAAATCAGTAGCTACTGTATTACTATCAGGTACAAATAGTATAATATCAGTATCTAACCTGTATACTGATCAGGTACAGTTTGAGAAATAATATCAGTATCTTACTGTTATACTATCATGGGTACAGTAGTTAATTAATATCAGTATCTACTGTTATACTATCAGGTACAGTAGTTAAATATCAGTATCTACTGTTATACTATCAGGTACAGTAAGTATAATATCTAGTATTCTACTGTTATACTATCAGTACAGTAGTATAATATCATATCTACTGTATACTATCAGGTACATTAGTATAATATCAGTATCTACTGTTATACTATAGTTACAGTAGGTATAATATCAGTATCTAACTGTTATCACTATCAGGGTACAGTAGTATACTATCATGTACAGTTAGTATAATATCAGTAACTCTCACTGTCTATACTATTCAGGTACCAGTAGGTAATTAATATCAAGTATCTTACTGTAGACTATCACTGTACCAAGTAGTATGAATAATTCAGTATCAACTGTGTATAACTATCAAGGTAGCAGTAGCTATATATCAGTATCTACTGTTATACTATCAGGTACGTAGAGTATAATATCAGTATCTACTGTGATACTATCAGGTACAGTAATTAATATCAGTATCTATTGTTATACTATTCAGGTACAGTAGTCAATATATCAGTATCTACTTGTTATACGTATCAGGTACAGTAGTTTATATATTCCAAGTATTCTACTGTTCTATACGATCAGGTACAGTAGCTATAATATCAGTACTACTGTTATTACTAATCAGGTACAGTAGTATTTAATATCAGTACTCTACTGTTTACTATCAGGTACAGTTAGTTATAATATCAGTGTCTACTGTTATACTAAATCATACAGTAGGTATAATATCAGTATCTACTGTTATACTATCAGGCTTACAGCAGTATAGATCTATCAGTATCTACTTTGCTTATACTACCAGGTACAGTTAGTATAATAATTCAGTATCACTGTATATACTATCAGGCTACAGTAGTACTTTAATATTCAAGCGACGGGTTTGCCGTCCAGATAGTCATCCAGAAGATTGTATTCATTCTCGGTTTAACCGGGAAACATGCTCTCTCTTGATATGTTTCGTAATCGGTTCAGCCACCGAGCTTCTCTGTGCATCGCCCACCGGACAGAGATAAACACTCTCTGGGAAAGGTAAGGAGCGGGGGTTGATGCGTCATTATTAACGAGCTCCATGGTGTAATCATAACAACATACAGGAACTCAAGTCCCTTCCTGCTTCGCGCCGACTAAGAATTCCTTACAACCAAATGTCGGCCATAATTTGTCTCCCCAAAGAGAATTCCTCATTCAGTTATAGGTCACAGCTGTGTACATCCCCCTCATCAAAGCGAACACAAGACGGCCGTCGCAGGAACGTCACTGGACTCTCTGTAAACTGTAGACTATGTATCTGGAGGCTGCGTTATTGTAGCTGGGGATTTTAAAATTTGACATACCCAAATCTAACTGCCCTGTAACTTCAGGCCCTGAAGCAAGGAGTATGCATATCTTGGTACTTTTTGAAGAAACACTTTGAAATTATGAAAATGTGAAAGGAATGTAGGGAATATAACACCAAAGAATCTTGGTAAAAGATAATACAAAAAAAAAAACCAACTTGTTCTTTTGCTATATTTTTTTACCATCCTCTGTGAAATGCCAAGAGAAAGGCCAAAAAGGCTATTATTCCAGCCAGGTGCAATACGATTCATGGCCACTAGATGGCAGCCAGGTATTGCAAAGTGTGGTAGACTGATCCACATGAACCATTGCATTTCTGCCTTCAAAATTTTGTATCAAGACGGCCCAAAGGTGCCTAAAAATTTGTTTATTAATAACTTAAGTGAAAACTGTGCACTCTCCTCAACAAAGCATGGTGGAGAACAGTGCCTTCGGGAAATATTCAAGACCTCTTGACGTTTTCCACATTTTGTTACGTATACAGCCCTTATTTTAAATGGAATTTTTTTTTTTTCCCTCATCAGTCTTACGCACAATTACCCATAAAGACACAGCAAAAAACTGTTTTTTAGAAATGTTTGCAAATTTATTTAAAAATAGAAAACAAAAAAAAATTATTACAACATTACATAAGTATTCAGACCCTTTTCTTCTGAGTACTTTGTGGAGCAACCCTTTGGCACGGATTACAGCCTCGCAGTCTTCTTGGTATGACGCTACAAGTTGACACACCTGTATTTGGGGAGTTTCTCGCGCGAGTGCTCTGCAGATCCTCTCAAGCTCTGTCAGGTTGGATGGGAGCGTCGCTCACAGCTATTTGCAGGTCTCTCCAGAGATGTTTAATCGGTTCCAAGTCCGGGCTCTGGGCTGGGCCACTCAAAGGTCATTCAGAACTTGCCAGAAGCCATTCCTGCATTTGTCTTGGCTGTTGTGCTTAGGGTCGTTGTCCTGTGGAAAAGTGAACCTTCACCCCCAGTCTGAAGGTCCTGAGCGCTCTGGAGCAGGTTTTTCTCAAGATCTCTCTGTACTGTTGCTCGTCATCTTTCCTCATCCTGACTAGTCTTCCAGTCCCTGGCCGCTGAAAATCCCACAGCATGATGTGCCACCACCATGCTCACCGTAGGGATGTGCCAGGTTTCCCCAGTACATGACGCTTGGCATTCAGGACACAAGTTCAATTCTTGGGATTTCTCAGACCAGAGATTCTGTTTCTCAGTTGGAGAGTCTTTAGGTGCTTTTGGAAACTCCAAGCGGACTGTCATGTGCCTTTTCTGAGGAGTGGCTCTGTCTGCCACTGTACCATAAGAGCCTGATTGGTGGAGTGCTGTCAAGATGGTTGTCCTTCTGGAAGGTCTCCCATCCCAACCAGAGGAGAGGAACTCTGGAGCTCTGTCAGAGTGACCATCGGGTTCTTGGTCACCTCCCTGACCAAGGCCCTTCTCCCCTGATTGCTCAGTTTGGCCGGGTGGCCAGCTCTAGGAAGAGTCTTGGTTTTCCAAACTTCTTCCATTTAAGAATGATGGAGGCCACTGTGTTCTTGGGGACCTTCAATGCTGCAGAAATGTTTTGGTACCCTTCCCCAGATCTGTGCCTCGACACAATCCTGTCTCTCAGCTCTACGGACAATTCCTTCAACCTCATGGCTTGGTTTTTGCTCTGTCAACTGTGGGACCTTTATATAGACAGGTTTATGCCTTTCCAAATCATGTCCAATTAATTGAATTTACAACAGGTGGACTCTAATCAAGTTGTAGAAACATCTCAAGGATGATCAATGGGAAACAGGATGAACCTGAGCTCAAATTTCAAGTCTTATAACAAAAGGTCTGAATAATTATGCTAATAAGGTATTTATATTTATTATTTTTAATTAATTTGCAAATATTTCTAAAAACCTGTTTTCGCTTTGTCATTATTGGGTATTGTGTTTAGATCGATGACGATTTGTATTCATTTAATCCATTTTGTAAAAAGTCAAGGGCTCTGAATACTCTCTGAATTGCCCTGTACTCTACAGGGAGTATTCCAGAAGTTCAGCGTTACATCCTGATTGAAATTTAAAGGCAATGTTTCCCCGTAGGCCGTAGACTCACCATAAACGCTGCATATGTCGGCGCAATGGGGAATTCCCCTTTAAAAATGTCTATCTCGCAATCTGTGAGGCTTCATCGGATAGAGCTCTATATTTTCATACAGTTTAATCTTCGTTAGTCAGCACCTGTGTATCAGCTCATGCTTTTCACTTGTTTACCATCGCTAGGTCACCTCTGATGTTTACCTGTCCTGATAAGACTTCTTTAGCCAATGTTAGGTCACCTCTGATGGTTACCTGTCCTGATATGACTTCTTTAGCCAATGTTAGGTCACCTCTGACGTTTACCTGTCCTGATATGACTCTTTTAGCCAATGGTAGGTCACCTCTGATGTTTACCTGTCCTGATATGACTCCTTTAGCCAATGTTAGGTCACCTCTGACGTTTACCTGTCCTGATATGACTCTTTTAGCCAATGTTAGGTCACCTCTGACGTTTACCTGTCCTGATATGACTTCTTTAGCCAATGTTAGGTCACCTCTGATGTTTACCTGTCCTGATAGATCCTATAGTAAACAACATTAGCACCTCTGATGGTTACGCTGTACCTGATGACTCCTATAGTCAACAAGTTAGGTCACCTCTGATGGGGCCACCTTCCCTCATTCAGTCAAGTCTCCTAATCGCCTACAGGACTCCAGTCTGCTCTATAGACACAGTACATCTCCCCCTAGTGGATCAAAGCAGCCAGTGCATCACAATCAGAATATTACGCAATCAACTCGGGCTTGTCTATAAAAAACTAGAATGACATTGTATTGGTCCCGTTCACATACTTTATCAGATGTTATCTCAGGTGTAGTGAGATGCTTGTGTTTCTAGCATCTCAACAGTGCAATAAAAACAATAACTCACAAATCCCCCACCCCCCAAAAAAAAAATGTTTAAGAAATATCAGAACGAACGAATGTCAAGAGTCCGGAATATAAATTAGTTCATTTACACTTGTATGTATACAATGGTGTTTATAGACAGTATATGAATAGCAAAAGGTGTGTAAGCAGTAGTTATAATAGATGAACCAGGACTAGAATACAGTATGAAGTGGACAGCAGTAGGTATATATGGCATGGCAACCAGGACTAGAATACAGTATATACATATGAAGTAGAGGTAAAAACACAGTATGTAACATTATTAAAGTGACCAGTATTGAATGTCCTATAAACATAGCGGCAGCACTCTCTAAGGTTCAGCGGTAAGGTACCCGGTGGAGGCCGGCTAGTAACAGTGACTATAGTTCAGGGCAGGGTACTGGGGGAGGCTAGTAACATTGACTATAGTTCAGGCAGGGTACTGGGGGAGGCTAGTAACATTAAACTATAGTTCAGGGCAGGGTACTGGAGGAGGCTAGTAACAGTGACCTATAGTCAGGGCAGGGGTACTGGGGAGGCTAGTAACATGATCTATAGTTCAGGGCAGGGTACTGGGGGGAGGCTAGTAACATTGACTATAGTTCAGGGCAGGGGTACTGGGGGAGGCTAGTAACATTGACTATAGTTCAGGGCAGGGTACTGGGGGAGGCTAGTAACATTGACTATAGTTTCAGGTAGGGTACTGGGGGAGGCTAGTAACATTGACTATAGTTTCAGGGTAGGGTACTGGGGGAGGCTAGTAACATTGACTATAGTTCAGGCAGGGTACTGGGGGAGGCTAGTAACATTGACTATAGTTCAGGGCAGGGTACTGGGGGAGGCTAGTAACATTGACTATAGTTCAGGAGGGTACTGGGGGAGGCTAGTAACATTGACTATAGTTCAGGGCAGGGTACTGGGGGAGGCTAGTAACATTGACTATAGTTCAGGGCAGGGTACTGGGGGGAGGCTAGTAACATTGACTATAGTTCAGGGCAGGGTACTGGGGGAGGCTAGTAACATTGACTATAGTTCAGGGCAGGGTACTGGGGGAGGCTAGTAACAGTGACTATAGTTCAGGGCAGGTACTGGGGGAGGCTAGTAGCATTGACTATAGTTCAGGCAGGGTACTGGGGAGGGCTAGTAACATTGACTATAGTTCAGGGAGGGTACTGGGGGAGGCTAGTAACATTGACTATAGTTCAGGGCAGGGTACTGGGGAGGCTAGTAACATTGACTATAGTTCAGGAGGGGTACTGGGAGGCTAGTACATTGACTTTAGTTCAGGGCAGGGTACTGGGGGAGGCTAGTAACATTGACTATAGTTCAGGGCAGGGTACTGGGGGAGGCTAGTAACATTGACTATAGTTCAGGGCAGGGTACTGGGGAGGCTAGTAACATTGACTATAGTTCAGGCAGGGTACTGGGGGAGGCTAGTAACATTGACTATAGTTCAGGGCAGGGTACTGGGGGAGGCTAGTAACATTGACTATAGTTCAGGAGGGTACTGGGGAGCTAGTAACAGTGACTAGTTCAGGGTACTGGGGGAGGCTAGTAACATTGACTATAGTTCAGGGCAGGGTACTGGGGGAGGCTCAGTAACATTGACTATAGTTCAGGGCAGGGTACTGGGGGAGGCTAGTAACATTGACTATAGTTCAGCAGGTACTGGGGGAGGCTAGTAACATTGACTATAGTTCAGGGTACTGGGGGAGGCTAGTAACATTGACTATAGTTCAGGGTACTGGGGGGAGGCTAGTAACATTGACTATAGTTCAGGGCAGGGTACTGGGGGAGGCTAGTAACATTGACTATAGTTCAGGGCAGGTACTGGGGGAGGCTAGTAACATTGACTATAGTTCAGGGCAGGGTACTGGGGGAGGCTAGTAACATTGACTATAGTTCAGCGCAGGGTACTGGGGGGAGGCTAGTAACATTGACTATAGTTCAGGGCAGGTACTGGGGAGGCTAGTAACATGGACTATAGTTCAGGGCAGGGTACTGGGGGGAGGCTAGTAACATTGACTATAGTTCAGGGCAGGGTACTGGGGGAGGCTAGTAACATGACTATAGTTCAGGGCAGGGTACTGGGGGAGGCTAGTAACATTGACTATAGTTCAGGGCAGGGTACTGGGGAGGCTAGTAACATTACTATAGTTCAGGGCAGGGTACTGGGGGAGGCTAGTAACATTGACTTTAGTTCAGGGCAGGGTACTGGGGGAGGGGCTAGTAACATTGACTATAGTTCAGGGCAGGGTACTGGAGGAGGCTAGTAACATGACTATAGTTCAGGGCAGGGTACTGGGGGAGGCTAGTAACATTGACTATAGTTCAGGCAGGGTACTGGGGGAGGCTAGTACATTGACTATAGTTCAGGGCAGGGTACTGGGGGAGGTAGTAACATACTATAGTTCAGGGCAGGGTACTGGGGAGGCTAGTAACATTGACTAAGTTCAGGGCAGGGTACTGGGGGGAGGCTAGTAACAGTGACTATAGTTCAGGGCAGGGTACTGGGGGAGGCTAGTAACATGACTATAGTTCAGGAGGGTACTGGGGGGAGGCTAGTAACATTGGACTATAGTTCAGGCAGGGTACTGGGGAGGCTAGTAACAGTGACTATAGTTCAGGGCAGGGTACTGGGGGAGGCTAGTAACATTGACTATAGTTCAGGGCAGGGTACTGGGGGGGCTAGTAACATTGACTATAGTTCAGGGCAGGGTACTGGGGGAGGCTAGTAACAGTGACTATAGTTCAGGGCAGGGTACTGGGGAGGGCGGCTAGTAACATTGACTATAGTTCAGGGCAGGGTACTGGGGAGGCTAGTAACATTGACTATAGTTCAGGGCAGGGTACTGGGGGAGGCTAGTAACATTGACTATAGTTTCAGGCAGGTACTGGGGAGGCTAGTAAGTGACTATAGTTCAGGCAGGGTATGGGGAGGCGGCTAGTAACATTGACTATAGTTCAGGGCAGGTACTGGGGAGGCTAGTACAGTGACTATAGTTCAGGGCAGGGTACTGGGGGGAGCGGCTAGTAACATTGACTATAGTTCAGGCAGGTACTGGGGAGGCTAGTAACATGGACTATAGTTCAGGCAGGGTCTGGGGGAGGCTAGTACATTGACTATAGTTCAGGGCAGGGTACTGGGAGGAGGCTAGTAACATTGACTATAGTTCAGGGCAGGATACTGGGGGAGGCTAGTAACATTGACTATAGTTCAGGGCAGGGTACTGGGGGAGGCTAGTAACATTGACTATAGTCAGGGTAGGGTACTGGGGGAGGCTAGTAACATGACTATAGTTCAGGGCAGGTACTGGAGGAGGCTAGTAGCATTGACTATAGTTCAGGGCAGGGTACTGTGAGAGGCTAGTAGCAGACTATAGTTCAGGGCAGGTACTGGGGGAGGCTAGTAACTACTATAGTTCAGGGAGGGTACTGCGGGAGGAGGCTAGTAACATTGACTATAGTTCAGGCAGGGTACTGGGGGAGGCTAGTAACATTGACTATAGTTCAGGCAGGGTACTGGGGGGAGGCTAGTAACAGTGACTATAGTTCAGGGTACTGGGGAGGCTAGTAACATGACTATAGTTCAGGGTACTGGGGAGGCCGGCTAGTGGTGACTATTTAACAGTCTGATGGCCTTGATATAGAAGCTTTTCAGTCCAGCTCTGATGACCTGTACTGTCTCGCTTCTAGGTGTAGCAGGGTGAACAGGTTGTAATGTAATTTATCGACGTGGTAACAAACCACCACCTCCCCAGACGCTGCGACCTCAAACTTTCCACACCCCTCTCAGTTGGCGGAGAAAAAACATTGTGCCGTTTTTTAAAAAGGTGCAATCGTATCCATTTTGTACGGGCACAGATAATTTTTTTTGTGTGGGGGGGGGGCGGGGGCGTTTTAAAGCTCATTTCCTGTAATTCTACAGATTCTTCCATGTCTTGTGTGTGTTTATACGATACAAGGGCCGAAGCCTGACTTAAGTAACAAAGGGAGGAGACCCACGGTCCGTATTGACCCAGTTCTAGGTCCGGTTCCGGTCCGTATTGACCCCGTTCTAGGTCCGGTTCCGGTCCGTATTGACCCCGTTCTAGGTCGGTCCAGTCCGTATTGACCCCGTTCTAGGTCCGTATTGACCCCGTTCTAGTCTATGACCCCGTTCTAGGTCCGGTTCCGGTCCGTATTGACCCCGTTCTAGGTCCGGTTCCGGTCCATATTGACCTTTCTAGGTCGGATCCGGTCCGTATTGACCCCTTCTAGGTCCGTATTGACCCGTTCTAGGTCCGGATCCGTCCGTATTGACCCCGTTCTAGGTCCGGTTCCAGTCCGTATTGACCCCGTTCTAGGTCCGTATTGACCCCGTTCTAGGTCCGGTTCCGGTCCGTATTGACCCGTTCTAGGCCGGTTCCGGTCCGTATTGACCCCGTTCTAGGTCCGGTCCCGGTCCGTATTGACCCCGTTCTAGGTCCGGTTCCAGTCCGTATTGACCCGTTCTAGGTCGGTCCGGTCCGTATTGACCCCGTTCTAGGTCCGGTTCCGGCCGTATGACCCCGTTCTAGTCCGGTTCCGGTCCGTATTGACCCGTTCTAGGTCCGTATTGACCCCGTTCTAGGTCCGGTCCCGGTCCGTATTGACCCCGTTCTAGGTCCGGTTCCGGTCCGTATTGACCCCGTTCTAGGTCCGGTTCCGGTCCGTATTGACCCCGTTCTAGGTCCGGTTCCGGTCCGTATTGACCCCGTTCTAGGTCCGGTTCCGGTCCGTATTGACCCCGTTCTAGTCCGGTTTCCGGTCCGTATTGACCCGTTCTAGGTCCGGTTCCGGTCCGTATTGACCCCGTTCTAGGTCCGGTTCCGGTCCGTATTGACCCCGTTCTAGGTCCGGTCCCGTCCGTATTGACCCCGTTCTAGGTCCGGTTCCGGTCCGTATGACCCCGTTCTAGGTCCGGTTCCGGTCCGTATGACCCGTTCTAGGTCCGTATTGACCCCGTTCTAGGTCCGGATCCGTCCGTATTGACCCCTTTCTAGGTCCTGATCCGGTCCGTACTCCGCCAGTTGAGTATCAGGGGGAGGGGGTTCTTGGCCCATAGAATACAGAAACGTACAGCTGTACATATGACATCTGTAGAAGGACGTCTTCCTCAGCTTTTATCTCTCTGTGTTGATTGAAAACGATTTAGAAAAAAAAGGTTGACAGACACCCCTTGTTCATCCACTCATCGATGGTTTATTAAATATGCATTGGAATATGAACCACTGTATGAACGCTTATAGCTTCTTATAGCACGTCATAGCTCCTTAAAACACGTTATAACCTATCATAGCTCCTTATAACACGTTATAACCTATCATAGCTCCTTATAACACGTCAAAGCTCCTTAAAACACGTTATAACCTATCATAGCTCCTTAAAACACGTTATAACCTATCATAGCTTCTTAAAACACGTCAAAGCCTCTCCTTATAACACATCATAGCTCCTTATAAC
This sequence comes from Salvelinus sp. IW2-2015, assembly GCF_002910315.2. Classification (NCBI taxonomy): domain Eukaryota; kingdom Metazoa; phylum Chordata; class Actinopteri; order Salmoniformes; family Salmonidae; genus Salvelinus; species Salvelinus sp. IW2-2015. The sequence continues at coordinate 10,671 of NW_019948928.1, forward strand.
ACGTCATAGCTCCTTATAACACCTCATAGCTCCTTATAACACGTCGTAGTTCCTGAAAACACATCACGTGTTATAACCTATCATAGCTTCTTAAAACACGTCAAAGCTTCTCCTTATAACTCATCATAGCTCCTTATAACACACTGTGCAGGTCCTTAGGGGAGAAGGGTTGGAGAGGACGTGAAGGCTGGTGCTGGGATGTCTTAATGATGATGATGATGAGGACGTGAAGGCTGGTGCGTCTTGATGACGATGAAGGGTGTACGATGTCCTCCTCACCTCTCACCTGATGTGCACTGCTGGATGGTTTAAAATGGCTGCTGTGCGGGCATCAGAGCCTTCTATTGCTATAAAGGGCCCTGGGTGTGTCCCCCCCCCCCTCCAGGTGGGTGTTACTGCTATCTACAGGTGGTTGGGGTGAGACTCCCCCCATTACATTATATATACATTATAATATATACATTATAATACAAAGCAGAGGAACAACACTGCATTATGAAACCCAGTCCATTCTAATCCCTTATGAACCGTTTATAGCGTAGAGATCGATTGACATTAGCAGTAAAGTCACCAGATATTTCCGCCGTCCAGCCCAATGCTTGCTGGGAGTTGTTAGCCAGGGAGGGGGGGGAAGTAGAGCCTAGCAGGGAAGCAGCGTGGAGGATCAGCCAACCTGACAGGACAGCACGTGTAGTTTACTAACTCTGGCCCTGTAGAACTGACCTAGGATCAGCCATCCTGACAGGACAGCACTGTAGTGTTTACTAACTCTGCCCTGTAGAACTGACCTAGGATCAGCCAACCTGACAGAGCACTGTAGTGTTTACTAACTCTGGCCCTGTAGAACTGACCTAGGATCACCAACCTGCAGGACAGCACTGTAGTGTTTACTAACTCTGGCCCTGTAGAACTGACCTTGGATCAGCCAACCTGACAGGACTAGTAGTGTTTACTAACTTTGGCCCTGTAGAACTGACCTAGGATCAGCCAACCTGACAGGCAGCACTGTAGTGTTACTAACTCTGGCCCTGTAGAACTGACCTAGGATCAGCCACCTGACAGGACTGTAGTGTTTACTAACTCTGGCCCTGTAGAACTGACCTAGGATCAGCCAACCTGACAGGACAGCACTGTAGTGTTTACTAACTCTGGCCCTGTAGAACTGACCTAGGATCAGCCATCCTGACAGGACAGCACTGTAGTGTTTACTAACTCTGGCCCTGTAGACTGACCTAGGATCAGCCATCCTGACAGACTGTAGTGTTTACTAACTCTGGCCCTGTAGAACTGACCTAGGATCAGCCATCCTGACAGCACTGTAGTGTTTACTAACTCTGGCCTGTAGAACTGACCTAGGATCAGCCATCCTGACAGGACAGCACTGAGTGTTACTAACTCTTGGCCCTGAGAACGACCTAGGATCAGCCATCCTACAGGACAGCACTGTAGTGTTTACTAACTCTGGCCCTGTAGAACTGACCTAGGATCAGCCAATCCTGGATAGGACAGCACTGTAGTGTTACTAACTCTGCCCTGTAGAACTGACCTAGGATCAGCCATCCTGACAGGACAACACTGTAGTGTTTACTAACTCTGGCCCTGTAGAACTGACCTAGGATCAGCCAACCTGACAGGACCTGTAGTGTTACTAACTCTGGCCCTTAGAACTGACCTAGGATCAGCCAACCTGACAGGACAGCACTGTAGTGTTTACTAACTCTGGCCCTGTAGAACTGACCTAGATCAGCCATCCTGACAGGACTGTAGTGTTTACTAACTCTGGCCCTGTAGAACTGACCTAGGATCACCCAACCTGACAGGACAGCACGTAGTGTTTACTAACTCTGGCCCTGTAGAACTGACCTAGGATCAGCCATCCTGACAGCACTGTAGTGTTTTACTAACTCTGGCCCTGTAGAACTGACCTAGGATCAGCCATCCTGACAGGACACACTGTAGTGTTTACTAACTCTGGCCCTGTAGAACTGACCTAGGATCAGCCAACCTGACACACTGTAGTGTTTACTAACTCTGGCCCTATAGAACTGACCTAGGATCAGCCATCCTGATAGGACAAGCACTGTAGTGTACTAACTCTGGCTCTATAGAACTGACCTAGGATCAGCCATCCTGACAGGACAACACTGTATGTTTACAACTCTGGCCTGTAGAAACTGACCTAGGATCAGCCAACCTGACAGGACAACACTGTAGTGTTTACTAACTCTGGCCTGTAAACTGACCTAGGATCAGCCATCCTGACAGCACTGTAGTGTTTACTAACTCTGGCCCTGTAGAACTGACCTAGATCAGCCATCCTGTTAGAGGGGGGGGGGGCAGAAGTGACCTTTTAGATCGGTGCCTGTCGACTCCAGAAGCAGCTTCACCCTGCTCTGCTCTCGACTCTGACTCTGTTTATGTTGTCTCTGGTGTCTGCCAATCAATAATACTGTATCAGCTTGGTCCTGATCAATAACCACCACAGACAGCTGCTGGAAGTCA
>NW_019948928.1:13434-15559 GCF_002910315.2 Salvelinus sp. IW2-2015
GGAAGTTTCAATCCACATCTCCTCTCTCGGGTGCTGGGAGTTCTCGCTACTCTGATGTCTCCAGTTCGGCAGTAACAACGATGACTATAGTTCAGTGTTTTACCTGGCTGTCGTCGAGGACTCACGCTTTCCTGCTCTTCATTTCAACCCAGGACTAAGTTCAGGTCTCCGCGATGATCGATGTACTGGTCTCATGCTGAGTAGAGGCTTATCTCTTCTCTGTAGACTGGGGGCAACGGAAGCTAACAGAGTAAACAGCTGACTATAGTTCAAGAGAGCAAGAAGTACTGGGGTCGAGACTAGTAACAGGCTGACTATAGTTACTGAGTACTGCGGGACGACCCGGGAGGAAAGTGAGAGACTGACAATATAACGGATCAAGTGTACATCAATGCTAGTTTCAGGTTTTCACGCCTGAGGGCGTGACGTGATCGGCCGCCTACGGGGGAGATAGTAATGGTTGAGACGGCAGTAAACAGTGCTCTATAGTTGCAGGGCTCAGTCGGGTCTTTTACTGGTGTGGGTACACTTGATTTCCTGAGATACTGTTCTTTTAGTACACTGACTATAGTTCAGTGGCAGCCTGGTACTGGATAAGGCGGCAGAGGCTAGTAACAGTGACTTAGAGTTCAGCGTCAGGGGTGAGCGGGGGGATGACAGATGCGCAGCAGGACTAGATAACACGTGACCTATAGTTCAGGGCAGAGCTTTACTAGGTGGGGAGGCTAGGAACCAGTGACTTAAGTTCAGAATGTACTATCTGGGAGGGGTGGAGGACTTAGTTGAACCTAGTGACTATTGTTAGAGGGGCTTCTTTGGTTACGGGGTGTGAACTAGTAACAGTGACTATAGTTCAGTGGTAATTGTCGGGAGTATCTGGGGTCCTAGTGTGTTGGCGCTGAGATGGTATAGTTCTCAATCGAGGCAGGTGTTTGTCGTTGTCTCTGATTGGGAGCCATATTTAGGTAGCCTGTTTTGTATTGTGGGTTGTGGGTTATTGTTCCTGTTACTGTGTTTCTGTGTTCACGTTACGGGACTGTTTCGTCGTCGTCGTCGTCGTCGTTTGTTTGTTGTTTTTTTTGTTTTGTTTTGTTTTTGTTCAAGTATTCTATTAAAATGAATACTCACCACGCTGCATCTTGGTCCTCCTCTCTTTATCCCAACGACGAACGTGACATATCAGCTCAGTGTGTAAGGAAAATAGATATGGCAATTTAATTTCTTGTAGTGCGTACCGTATCTTTGTGAGTGGATGTGTAGATGGGTGTGCCAGAGTGGTGTGTGTGTGTGTGTGTTTGTGTGTGCGGTAATGGCCCAACAGCGTGATGGTGTATGGTGATATAGGTCTGTTCTGTGTCCCTCTGTTGGAATTCATCAAAGAGCTGCCACGTACTACTCTACCACTGACCAATCACCTGACTAACTGCCAGCTCTCAGCTCTGTATTAGCAGTGGTGTTTAATAAGTAAAAAATACTTTAAAGTAATACTTAAGTAGTTTTTTGGGGGGTATCTGTACTTTACTTTACTATTTATATTTTTTACTTTACTTTTACTTCATTACAATCCAAAAGAAAATAATGTAATTTTTACTCCATACATTTTCCCTGACACCCAAAAGTGCTCGTTACATTTTCAATGCTTAGCAGGACAGGAAAATTCACACACTTATCAAGACAACATGCCTGGTCATCCCTACTGCCTCTGATCTGGCGGACTCACTAAACACAAAAACGTCCTTTGTAAATTATGTTTGAGTGTTGACATGTGTCCCTGGCTATCCCTGAATTCAAAAAACAAGAAAATGGTGCAGCCTGGTTTGCTTATATAAGGAATTTGAAATGATTTATACTTTTAATTTTACTATAGATACTCAAGTACATTTTTGCAATGACATTTACTTTTGATACTTAAGTATATTTAAAACCAAATACTTTTAGTTCCTTCAAATCGGAGAAATGCAGGTGTTCCGAGCAGACACAGTGAAGCAGCTCCATGGAGGATGCTGCTCCTTTACTGAGTCAGAAGTCTAAAGTGGATCTCTCCCTTTTCATTGGCTGAAACGTATACTAGGTCCAACAGCTATCTCAACTACCTCTACTACGATTAACTATTGTCCCCCCCCCC
>NW_019948929.1:0-13167 GCF_002910315.2 Salvelinus sp. IW2-2015
TGTGTGTGTGTGTGTGTGTGTGTGTCAGTAGCCTTAATAATATGAACATCTGTAAACTGTATGACACAGAAATGGATCAGAATAAAGTAATATTCTCTCTAACGCTTTAAATGTGGACCTCACCTGACAACAGCTGATGTCAGATGGCGACCGATTACTTTACCAAGTGGGTGGAGGCAACACCCATTAAAGTCAGAAAAAGAAAGTGCATAACTCAAAAATTATTTTCTATAACCCATTTAAAAGGAAGCTAAAATGATTTTTGTTTTGTGTGATACCCGTCAAGGATAAGACTGGCCAAGCCACCTCCAAGGCGATGATGGACGACTTCAACACCCACTGTTCTCCTGAGTTCATCTTGTGTGACCAACGGTCAAAGGTTGTGAAATCTGGAACAAGGTGTGGATCTTACAATTTTTTGTAGTTTTTCCATGGAACATAATCAKACATATTTCAATATCTTCCATTGTCAATAGATATCCCTTTTCTTTCTTACCCCACTCCTCCAGGTTTGGATGAACGGACCAACCAGACCATCAAGACTGCCATGGGCAAGTCCCTTGACGGGTACCAGGAACGGTGGGAGGCCAACATGAAGGTAGTTCTCTTTTGCACACAACAGCAGTGTGATTGACTTAATGTGTTGTTGTTTGTCTATTGCTATTTTTGTATAACGTACTTTCGAATCACTAAGATCCCACCTGATGTGGTGGAAGTTGTCAAACCAGATCAAAGCGTCTTCGATGACCATGTTCAGGCTCAGGCTCAGGCTCAGGCTTTCTACTGTTCATTTATTTTCTGTCCCTCCAAGAGATATGTAAGATATGTATTTGTAATCATTTGAAGTATAATTGCATTTAATTCTGTTATCAAGGTGAGACTGAACATCAACAAGGCGCAGGAAAAACAGGAGAGCTAACAGAGGAGAATCAAGAAGGGGACCGAGTGCTTCGACATCCGGGTGAAGGACTTGGTTTGGAAGAAGGATGAAAGGAAGGTGAGACCTGGGAAACTTCGCTGCTCTTTCACTCCTAGCTGGGGTCATCATCTGTTAACTTCTTATGGATCAAATTCAGTTAAAKGGATCGATTTGACAACATCCGGTGAAAATGCAGAGCGCGAAATTCAATTTTTTGGGGGGGAAATATTTAACTTTCACAAGTGCAATACACCAAACTTCTTGTTTATCTAGCCATCATGTTAGATTTCAAAAAAGGCTTTACGGCGAAAGCAAACCATGCGATTATCTGAGGACAGCACCCCATCAAACAAACACATGACAATCATATTTCAACCCGCCAGGCGCGACACAAAACTCAGAAATAACGATATAATTCATGCCTTACCTTTGAAGAACTTCTTCTGTTGGCACTCCAATATGTCCCATAAAATCAAAAATTGTCCTTTTGTTCGATTAATTCCGTTGTTATATCYCCAGAATGTCCATTTATTTGTCGCGTTCCAACACTACCAAAACACCGGTTCCAACTCGCCCAGCATGACTATAAAATATGTAATAAGTTGCCTGTAAACGCTGTCCAAACATTTCAAACAACTTTCCTACTCCAACTTTAGGTATTTTAAAATGTAAATAATCGATACAATTTAAGACGGGATAAACCGTGTTCGATACCRGATAAAAACRRCGTGAAGCGCGTGACCTGGAGCGTACATCAAAACAGTAGAGACTTGGCTGGACCCTCGTTCTGAAAAGCCGTACTTCTTCATTTCTCTAATACACCACAGCCAGTGAGTTTGGATCAGTCTGATTCTCTATGCTCTGAGTCGGAGGGGGACCAGCTAGAGGTAGGCTATACTTTTCAAAAAACTGTTGAAAAGTATGTATCTCTCATTTATAACACTGCACTAATCCATCAAATGGTCTCACAAGTGGCGTGACTGGAGGTGGGCGGCATTGCCATGCTGTCAGGACACAACACTGGCCCAGGAGTTTGTCCAGATAGTCAATCTCAAGGCTAACCACTGAGTCACGGTAAGTAGCCTTCGCTGCCAGGTAGGTACAGTTAAGGTGTATGACTCCTAGTGGTCATGACACCAGCCCAGAGTTTCTCTCACAACTCACCGCTCTCTTATCTTCTCCAGGGCCATTCCTCACCTCCCTCATCAACCCCACTGACACAAACAATTACAGTCAGGTATCCTTTCTCTTCTGTCCGCCATTAACATTATTGCATGTCTGATCAAATGTTTAATTTAAATGAAATCAATCAATAACTGTATTTGTATATACCTGATCTACCTGTAACCTGTGTGTTTGCTTGTTTACGTCTCTGTCTCCTACCCTTCTACCCTTTAACTCCTGTTCTCCAGGACCTAGGAGGTTCTGCCCAACACCCAGACGTGGATCCACCTGTGTCCTCTATTACCAACCAYCCTCCAACKTTTCATTACATCATCTTCAGCTACTGTTATTGTCATGTTGTCATTATCTGTTAAGAAAGTTTTCTTGCTTTATCATACTGGGCACATAATATGTGAGATACACAGATGAACTAAAAACACGAGCACTGCCAACACTCAGAACAAAGAGAGCAGCAGTGTCTGGACTTYGCCGTCTCCCTCTTCGAGTCCCCCTTCCGAGACTAGCTGCCTGTTGAGAACAAGTGACAGGCAGAACCTCCCACCCACACAGCATCCACCTCYCMTSTCTATTCCACACACCAGAATGCAGTATTTCAGTCTGATTTCCATGCGAATATACAAAACAGCGGCCGTTCACCTTGCGAAATCAGAAGGAGGAGACAGATGAAGGTGCAGTCAAGAACTCGGACTGAGAGACTGAAAAGGCAGCAGTGTCGATTGCCACCGCCACTGGACAGACTGTACACACTAGGACATCCACTGATGTGCCCTCGTCTCCCCTCAGCGAATCGACGTCCCTCGACCAGTGCTTTCCCTGAACCTTAGTATTCTGGACTCTGACAATTAGCTCTTGTTGATATTTCTTATTACTTTATTTTTAGAAATGTGTGTATTGGTTTTACACATTACACGCTGTTGAGCTAGAACATAATATTTCAACTGCGATAACATTTCCAATTTTGCACGTGAGCAATTGTTGATTTGGGTTAAATGGGAAATAGATTTGAAAGGGAATTCCATTGTTTTGTCCACGAGGACAGTAAACAAAGTGTTCGTGTGTGCATCGTGATGCACTGTAAAAAGGACTCTCCGATCAACCTCCCCCAACGAATGACATTTGTTGACAACAAAATATATAACAGGCCGAACGTTATATTTTGATTGTTAAAAAAATTCATATTTCAAGTTGCAACCAATTTCAAAATTCACAGTAACATTCTTCCCCTTTGGTAAAGAAATAACATAAAATACGAACACTACCGTTGAAAAGTTTGGGTCAATAGAAAGTCCTTGTTTTGAAGAAAAGCATTTTTATGGTCCATTAAAAATAACATAACATTTATCAAGAAATACAGTATAGACATGTATTATTGTTGTAAATTTACTATTGTACTGGAAACTGCAGAATTGTTTATGGAATATCTACAATAGGCGTACAGAGGCCCATTATCAGCAACCAATACCCGTGTCCAATGTCAAGTTTTAGCTAAAGCCAATTTATAATTTTAAAAGGCTAATTGATCATTAGAAACCTGTTGCAAATGTGTTAGCAACAGCTGAAAAGTTTTTTTGATGTGGCAGGGTAGTTTTTTTTTTTTGGCCTTATTTAGAATAGTTGAGTATCTGGGCATCAGCATTTGCGGGTTCAATTACAGGCCTCAAATGGCCAGAAACAAAGAACCTCCTTCTGAACTCGTCATCTTTCTGTTCTGAGAAATGATGGCACTCCATGAGAGAAATTGCCAAGAAACTGAAGATCTCGTACAATGCTTATGACACTCCCTTCACAGAACAGTGGAATGGCTCTATCGCAGAAATTAGAGAAGAGAGTGGGAGACGCCAGAAAGATCACAACGAGCGAGGAGACAAGTACAGTTAGAGTGTCCTAGTTTGCAAGAAACAAAGCGCGCCACAAGTCACTCAACGGCAGCTTCATTAGAAGTAGGTGACTGGTCTCACAAAACACCGTCTCAACCGTCAAAGTGAGAGGCGACTCAGGTGCTGGCCTTGTTGGCAGAGTGGCAAAGAGTGAAGCCATTCTCAGACGGCCAATAAACAAAAACATTAAGGTGGGCAAAATAACACAAGACACTGGAACAGAGAACTCTCCTAAGGCCTGCATCCCAGAGTCGGCCTCTTTCACTTGTTGACGTGAAGAACTGGTGTTTTGTGGGTACTATTATCGAAGTGACCAAACTTTTGAATGGTAGTGTATAATACATGCCTTGCAAAAGTATTCAGACCCTGGCATTTTTTCTATTTTGCTTGCATTACACTGTAATTTAAATGGATTTTATTTTATTCATGTAATGGCCCATCCACAAAATATTACAAAGTTGGAAGTGAAATGAAAAAAATGACTTTTTTAAAAAAAGAAAAACGGAAAAGTGGTGCGTGCAATAGTAATAAGAAATCTGGTCACAAATTAGTTACAATAAGTCGCACCTGTGTGCAATTCTAATGTCACATGAGTCTTGCAGCATGATCTCAGTATTATTATACACCTGTCTGAAGGCCCCAGAGTCTGCAACACCACTAAGCAAGTGTCACGTCCTGACTGTTTTCTGTTGTTTTGTATTGTTTTGTTGGTCTCAGGACGTGAGCTGGTTGGGAATCTATGTTGTGTGGTCTAGTTTGTCTGTTTCTATGTCCAGCCTAATATGGTTCAACAGAAGGCAGATGGTAATCGTTGTCCTGATTGAGAATCATATTAGGAGGCTGTTTTGTGTTGGATTGTGGGTGTTTGTTACCTGTCCTGTGTTTGTGGTTCTGCACCAATAGTTGTATCGTTTTTCACGTTTGTTTTGTTTGTTGTTTGTATGTTCACTTGTCGTCAAATCTAAACCATGTGAACACTAACCTGTCTAGCACTTTGGTCTCATACTTCACCCCTGGAAAGACGTTCCTGTTACAAGAAGTGAGCAACCATGAAGAGCCAAAGAGCCTCTCCAACAGGATCAGGGACAAAGTTGTGGAGATAGTACACAGGAATTGAGAGCGGCCGGGTTAGTAAAAAAGATCCCAAACTTTGAACATACCCTGGAGCAAACCATTAAATCATTATTAAAAAATGAAAGAAATGCACACAACAACCTCAAGAGGAGGCCACCCACCAACCAGGACACCAGGGCAAGGATGGGCATTGAATCAGAGCAACGAAGAGACAAAGATAACCCTGAAGGAGCTCTAAGCGCTCCCCACAAAGCCCCCGGAGATTGGGTATCTGTCCAAGGACCACTTGTTAAAGTGCGTACACTTCCACAGAGCTTGGATTTATGGAAGAGTGGCCAGAAAAAAAAGCCAGTGTATGCGGGGCTGGGTAATTAAGGAAAACATAAGCAAACACAGTTTTGGTGTCGTCAAAGTAAATGTGGGAGACTCCCAAACATATGGAGAGGTACCTGGTTAGATGAGATAAAATTGAGCTTGGTCCATCAAAGAAATTCTATGTCTGTGCAAAACCCAACACGTCCACACTCCCAGAGAACCCCATCTATCTATATTATGTATCTTAGTCATGGGTGCAGCCAAGCATCATGCGGTGGGAATGTTTTTTCATTGAAGGTATGGAACTGGTCAAATGAAAGCAATGATGATGCGCTTAAAGTACAGGGAAATTCTTGAGGGAAACCTGTTCCAGTCTGCAAGAGATTGAGACTGGGACGGAGTCACCTTCCAGCAGACAATAGACATCTAAAGCCTACTGCTAAAGCAACACTCATGTGGTTTAAGAGGAAACATTTTAATGTTCTTGGAAATGGCCTAGTAAAAGCCCAGACTCAATCCATTGAGAATCTGGTGGTATGACTTAATATGACTTTAAAGAATGCTGTATGGCAGCACGCCACTGACCCGATTAGTCAACCTGAAGGGAGCTGAAGTTCTTGCCTGAAGAAGAGCAGATCACTCTCTGCGAATATGGTCTCGATAGTGATGTGCGCAAAGCTTATAGCAAGAAGAGGCAGCAAGAAGAGACTTCAGCGTAAATTGCTGCAAAACGTTGGCCAACAAATATTGACTTTGGGGGGGTGAATAGTTATGCACCGCTGATTTAGTTTTTTTGTCTTATTTCTTGTTTGTTCACAAGAACAAATTTTTAATCGTAGGATCACGAAGACAGAGGCATGTTCGTCAACTTGCACATTAGATGAACACAAACCCCCAAAGAAATTCAAGTTTAATTCTTTTGTAAGCCAACAATAGGAGAATGCCAAGTGTGTGAACATACTTTCGGATCAAGCCAACGTCTCGTACACTCCACAATCATGTTACAACACACAACCATTTCCCTGGAATTTACCTATCCAATGTTTCCAAGTGTGTTACAATCAATAACATTTTTTGCATTTACTTGGTCAGTTAGTGAGGTGGGCAACGACTACTGAAATTGCATCAGTCCAAAGCAGAGAGATAGAGGGTGGGGGTGAAGTGCAATGGTAAACAGGGGGATTCTTAAGAACGAATGGGTTCAGTTTCTTTCGGAAGATGGCAGGGACTCTGCTGTCCTAGCTTCAGGGGGAGATGGGCAGGGACTCGCTGTCCTATGCTTTCAGGGGAATGGAACAGATGGACCGCTGTCTTAGCTCAGGGGAAGATGGGCACGGACTCCTTGCTGTCCTAGCTGCAGGGGGAAGAATGGACAGGGCTAGCTGCTGTCCTATATTGACATGCAGGGAAAGATGGACAGGGACTTCTGCTGCCTAGCTTAGGGGAAGATGGGCAGGGACTTACTGCTGATACTTTCTACTAGCGTATTTCAGATGGGTGAATAAATGGACACAGGGGACTCTGGCTGTCCTATCAGGGCGGAAATGGGCAGGGACTCTGCTGTCCTACTTAAAGGGGGAAGATGGACGGACTCTGCTGTTCCTAGTTAAGGGGGAAGGATGGACACGGGACGCTTGCGTCCTAGCTCAGGGGGAAGATGGGCAGGGACTACTGCTGTCTAGCAAGAGGGAAGAATGGCAGGGACTCTGCTGTACTAGTAAGGGGAAGATGGACAGGGACCGCTGTCCTAGCTTATGGGGGAAAGTGGACAGGGACTACTGCTTGGTTCGGCTACGCTTCAGGGGGAAGATGGACAGGGACTCTGCTTACCTAGCTCAGGGGGAAGATGGAGGCAGGTGATCTCGCTGTCGCAGCTTCAGGGGGAAGAAATGGACCAGGGACTCTGCTGCCTAGCTCAGGGGGAAGATGGACAAGGGACTCTCTGTCCTCCGCTTAAGGGGAAGATGACGGGCCTCTGCTGTCCTGCTCAGGGGAGAAATGGAGGGATTCTGCTGTTAGCTTAAGGGGGAAGATGACAGGGACTCTGCGTCTAGCTCAGGGGAAGATGGGACAGCGGACTCGCTTCCAGCTTCAGGGGAAGAGGGCAGGGACTCTGCTGTCCTACGGCTTAAGGGGGAAGATGGACAGGGACTGCTGCTGGTCCTAGCTAAGGGGAAGACCTGGGACCTATGGGACTTTCTGCTGTCCTAAAATGTTATGGAAGATGGAGAAGGACTCTGCTGTCCTGAGAATCAGGGGGAAGATGGGCAAGGGACTCATCTGCGTCCTAGCTTCAGGGGGAAGAGTGGACAGGAGCTCTGCTTCTAGCTAAGGGGGAAGAGACAGGGACTCTGCTGTCCTAGCTTCAGGGGAAGATGGGCAGGGACTCTGCGCAAATGGTGCAAACTGTTATCACAAAGGGTGGCTACTAAAGAATACAAAAACGAAATCATTTTTTGATCAGTACACTTTTTGGATACTCCGAGCTGATCCATATGTTTATTCATAGTTTGATTGTCTACATATATTCTACAATGTAAAATAGTAAACAAAAAGAAAAATCCTGAATGAAAGTAGGTGTGCCAAACTTTTGAACCGACTGTAATATCTCTCATTAGAACTGGAATGTTAATTTCTAAAGAAAATGTGGAGCGGCGGTACACAGCTTTGAAGAATTGATAAATGCGTCGAGTCCTGTCTTATCGCTATGTTTTCTGGTGCGTTTGGTATTTTCAAACAAATGTATTCATCGGACTGACCATGCATTTCAAGTCGGTTTTGTGTCATTTAAATAATGAATATTCATCATTTAATTAAAATGAGAATGGACAAATACCCCTGCTAAGGTAGACATGTGAGATCGGAGGATGCAAAATGTACTGGTTGTTTCTCTCCATCGTATGCCGGGAGCACGCTAACGCAGCGCCGGCGCCTAGTGTCACATAATTAATAAGAATGCTGAACACTAAACAAAACAACAAAAACAATAAATGTAAAACACAAACATCTATTGGGCAGAACACAAAGACAGAAGACAGGAAACAAGTACCCACAAAATACCAACACAACAAGCCTCCATATCTTGATTCTCAATCAGGGACAACGATTTGACAGCTGCCTCGATTGAGAACCATATTAGGCTGGACACAGAACAGATACAACTACGACACACAACCATAGAATTCCACCCAGACTCACGTCCTGACGAACCACCTAAACAAGCAAATTCATAGAACTCTGGTCACGACGTTACAAAAAACAATATTTTGCCTTTAATCCATAATCCGTCTAAATGGATGACACCAATAGATAACATTAACCATCTTTTCTCATCACGCACTTAATGGTAATGCAGTAGGAGAAATGTTCAAGCATTTTTAATGAATATTCTTGCTTAGCCCTACCAATCAGGTGCCCAGGCTGTCCTTGTCTGACGCTGTGCCACTCCGGTCATCTTTATCCCTTGCACAAAAAGACATACGTCACATGGCTTATCAATTGTCGACATGATATGACATAGATGCCTGGGCTATGACCCCCAGAAATAATAAAGATTATTTAACTACTAACTTAATCGATAAATAGCTTTTTGTGAAAGCTGAATCGATCAGTCATTTGATTAAGGAAATTTATGAATCATTATGACTTTAAGACATTCAGTCACTTTTGATATTTTGCGTAACATATAGAAAGAGTATGAACTAGAAGAGACAATGGCCTGGTGCTTAAACTTTTTTATTCCAGTCACATAACATTGGTTACTTACCCACCTGTCTCTCCTGTACTCTCCAGTCTAACACCCAAGACAAGCTAGCAACGAGTACTCGGTAGCATATCATACTAGATCCAGCTCGCATGATATAGACCAAGCTAGCATGAATACTAGGTTCTAACTAATATGATCTAACTAGCTAAGCAGCTAGCATGATACTAGACCAGCTAGCATGGTACTGACTCAGCTAGCATGTCCTGACTAGCTAGCATGATCTAAACCAGCTAGATGTATAGACAAGTAGCATGATACTAGCAAGCTAGCATGATAACTAGACTAGCTAGCATGATGTTTGAAACTGTCCTAGGTCATAGATGGGTAAAACATGATTTTTTGGAACCAAATTTCTAACAGAACAAAAACACAACTCCCGCTCTCCCTGCTTATGCTGCTGTACTGCGAGTTCACTTGGCAGGACGTCCGATTAAAGAACAAGGCGATGCATCTCCTGTCAGGTTAATTCCTTTTCTTGTCAAACCAAATTAGGGCACACGATAACACTTCAGTAATTTACAACTGGATCTTTTAATAACTTGAATTCCTTCTTGTGGTTTTTTCGAATTCATGCACAACATTCAGGTATTCAAGTTATGTCCACAATAAAATAACTCAGAAACCGTGTGTTCCCTGCGTCTCTTCAAGATTGCACTCTGACCGACGGGGGGGTCAGTGTCCAGCAATATGTTCAAGTAGGACTCTGTTGATTGGCTGGGGATGCGCAGGGCTATAGATGAGTTGAGTAGACAGCTTCAGCGTATAGTTAGACTGACAGCCAAAACAACGAGATTTAAGGGGTAACTGACGGGACTGTGAGGGAAGTGGGTAGAGAGAGAGGCAGTAAGGCGTAACAGAGCCTGTTCGTTTTGACAGCCACATAGCGCAGCCACATCTGCAGCTCATTCTAATAGAGAGGTCGACGTGGCTGACCGAAGATCACCGCTCGGAACTCGCAGCCTACCAGCTCAGCTATATGTACTAAAGGCTGCAGGCGAGCAGCCTACAGCTCATCTAATAGGGCTGCAGCCACACCTCCAGCCGACAGTCTCCAGGCCACTTAATGACGCAGCCACACCTCCGCACACCTCCCTGCTCATCTAATAGCTGCATGCCACACCTCCAGCTCATCTATAGGCTGCAGCCACACCTCCAGCCCCCCCTCAAAATCTAAAGGCTACAAGGCCCCCCCCACCGCTTTTGGCTAATGAATGTAAATGAGCATCAGTGTTGAAGGTAATTAGAAAAAGCATTTTAAAAAAAAAAGAATCCACAAACATCCGTCGAATAGGTAGTGGTAATGAGTTGGGAACGGCGGCAGGTGCAGGCAGCGATCGGTTGAAAAGCTGCAATTTAGTTTTTACTTGGCAATTGAAGCTCATGGCTGGAGGGTTTGTTAACGACAGTTCCAAAGAAGGGCCAAAGTATATGAGAAGGTGGTTCGTCTGCTATGAGGTGGATAGAGATCACCAGCAGCAAGAGCGACATCATTGATGTATACAGAGAAGAGAGTCGGTCCACCAATTGAACCCTTGGCACCCGGAACAACAGCCCTCCGATTTGACAGCACTGAACTCTTCAGAGAAGTAGTTGTGAACCAGGCGAGGCAATCATGAGACCAAGCTATCAAGTCGCCCGATGAGATGTGGTGATTTGACAGAAGTCGAAAGCCTTGCAATTGTCAATGAAATACCGGGCTGCAAGTTCTCGGTGATCTGATGGCGATCGTAAGATATGTTTTAGACCTGAGGTGGCTGAGGTTGCCTCCATGACCACTTGGAAACCAGATTGCATAGCCGAGAAGGTTGGTGAAGAATTCAAAATGGTCGGTAAATCGTTTGTTGGACTTGCTTTTCGAAGCTTAGAAGGCAGGAGGATAGACTATTAGGTCGTCAGTTGGTCAAGAGTGTACCCCTTTGAAGAGAGGGATGACGCAGCTGCTTTCCCAAACTTTGGAATCTAGACGACGACAAAAGAGAGGTTGAAACAGGTAAGTAAGGGGTTGCAACAATTTCGTCGAAGATAATTTTTAGAAAGAAAGGGTCCCAGATTGTCTAGCCCCGGCTGTTGTAGGTCAAGATTTTGCAAGCTCTTTCAGAAACAGTGACAACTGGACTAGATTGGGGAGAAGGAAAAATGGGAAGCTTGGGCACGTTGCGTGTGCGGGGGTGGTGCTTGTGACCGGGGTAGGGGGTACAGGCCAGGGAGAAGTTCATGTCTGCGTGAGGTGCCAGCCCGCAAAAGATAAACATCTTAACGCAATTCTACAATTATGAGTGGATTATCGGTGTGTAGTGTCCTATCCCAGTGAGGTGGGCAGCTGGAGGAGGTGCTTCATTTCCATGGGACTTTACCAGTGTCCCAGAAACTTGAGTTTGTGTTGAGAACAAATTTCTGCTTGAAAAAACTAGCCTTGCTTTTCTAACTGCTTGTATAATTGGTTTCCTAGCTCCTGAAAATTTGATATCAACGGGGGCTGTTCGATGCAATGCAGAACACATAGGATGTTTTGTGTTGTAAGGGCAGTCAGTTCTGGAAGAACCAGGGTGCTATATTGTTCCTGTTCTACATTCTTGAGTATCGCTGAGATCTTGTTGAACACAAGGTGTATTTAGAGGAAGTTGGTAAAGGATGATCTATGAGGGTGGCCGGATTGCGGCTTTGGGTGGTACCAGATGGGGTCATTGATAATTTGTGTGAGATTGACGGGGCTCAAGCTTGAGATTATAGGATGGCTGGGTGTTAAGCATGTTCCAGTTTAGTCCCTAGCAGGCCCGAGCTCTGAATGATAGATTGGGGGCAATCAGTTTGGCATAAGGTGTTCCAAGAGCACAGCTTGGGGCAGAGGGGGTCTATAGCAGCGGCAATGGTGAGAGACTTGTTTTATAGAGTTGAATTTTTAAAGTATGAAGTTTAAAATTGGTTTGGGTAAGACCTGATGTAGGACAGAATCTGGCAGCTATCTCTGCAATAGTAATTGCAGCAAGCTCCTGAACAGTGTGGGCGTTTGTGTTGAGTTTAAATTCAACCGCTTACTGAGGAGGAACAATTATCAGCAGAGTATAATATCAGAATGAAAATCTGAAGAACATTTTGCTTCTGAAAATGTTAATAGTTGGCTGCTGTTTGGTTTGATTTAAAATTGACTGAAGACCGGATTATCACCGAGTTTAATATCAAATTAAGTTGAAATATTAAAAAGAATTCCCTCGGTTCCTTACCTTAATCTGAACTCTCTCTGGATGATTTCTTTGATTGAGGAATAGTGCCTTGTCACAGGTGCCAAATATGTGTCCCCTCGCCAAAAGTCCATATCAACGGTGTGGATGAACCTCTGCGTCTAGAAATTGCGGAATGCCTATTCAGCGCGACGTTCAAATGTAGTCCGTGGAGTTCATCCCCCCGCTACTCGAAAATAAACGCCTGATTTCCTCCACAACTTTACGGGTTGAAACAGTTTTGTTTACAGTAATAAGAGTGAAAACAACTTCCAACTACTTTTGGGGACTGTTAACATTTCAAAATAAAATTAATATATACATCTTAAATGTGCCACATTCGGACCCAATTACAAAAAAACGTGTCAACTCTTGACACGTTAAAGTTACTTACCTTTACAGAATCAAATCAGCTGTCATTCCACTTCCATTTCATCGTGAAAATCCATTTGATTACATACTGCGTTTGTCTGGCTGTCACCTGTATCATTCTGAAACACTTCCCTAGATCTAACGGGAAATAATATATTTTATAGTCGTCTATTATGATTCATTTCTGTGTTCTATCTCCCAAAGCTCATTAGCACCCTGTGTTCAATATATATGTACCTCAATACTGTGGTCCGGGATACATATTAATGAACAATGTTGAACTAACAAAAGTCATCCAAGTTACGTTACAATTTACAACATAAGACATGAACCAGCTGTGAAACAGCTGTTGAACAACCAGCCTGGCCATATTAGAATATAAAATTTAAACTTTGAATATTTTGTTCCAGTGTTTCATTAGCGTTAATTTTCACAGATTTC
>NW_019948930.1:0-3744 GCF_002910315.2 Salvelinus sp. IW2-2015
AAAAAGCACGATGCAAAGATATTGTAAAAGTWCAGGTCATTAGAAGAAAACATGTATATGTGACATTCATAAAGAAAATATGTTATTTTATAATCTGAATGACAGAAATAATGAATCAATGATAATACATTTCAGTAGATTTTACAACCCAACAGTTCTATACACAATACAAAACAGATAGAATTACTGTAGCTGTTTATAAGATCTATCATCATTACACCATATCATTTATTAAACTGTTACAGTAATACACACATGGTTAAATTAAACACTTGTATATTTGTTGTATTTATCTGGTAAATTAAAATAACATACAAATCCTTCATGTACAAGGTGTTATTGTCTGTGTGTCCCCCTCACGGAAAAAACACATGAGAAATGTAACGTGAAATTACATTTTCACATGTGTAGTTTCATGTCATCACATGTTGCTTCACATGTTGTCACATGTTATCACATTAACTTAACATAAGATCACATGTGATCACATGAAAACATGTACTTTTGGAATACTTCACATTGTAAAAATGAGTGTGTTTTCTGTATTTGTGTGTTTGTGTGCATGTGAATGTGCGGGCACGTTTTTGTTTGTTTGTGTGTGTGAGCATGCCTGCGTGTGTGTGCTTGCATGCGTCGAGCATGCATAACCCATGTTCCCAGATTGCTCCTGCTTCTCCTCTGATGTTGTATCCCTCCATCTCCCTCAAGGACCTGTAACAATCACCACACAAAGTTATTATCCCTCCATCTCCCTCAAGGACTGCTTAACATATCACCACACAAAGTTATTTATCCCTCCATCTCCCTCAAGGACTGTAACATTCACCACACAAAGTTATTTATCCCTCCATCTCCCTCAAGGACCTGTAACATATCACCACACAAAGTTATTTACCCTCCATCTCCCTCAAGGACCTGTAACAATCACCACACAAGTTATTATCCCTCCATCTCCCTCAAGGACCTGTAAATATCACACACAAAGTTATTTATCCCTCCATCTCCCTCAAGGACCTGTAACATATCACCACACAAAGTTATTTATCCCTCCATCCCTCAAGGACCTGTAACATATCACCACAAAAGTTATTTATCCCTCCATCTCCCTCAAGGACCTGTAACATATCACCACACAAAATTATTTATCCCTCCATTCCCCCAAGGACCTGTAACATATCACCACAAAAAGTTATTTACCCTCCATCTCCCTCAAGGACCTGTAACATATCACCACACAAAAGTTATTTATCCCTCCATCTCCCTCAAGGACCTGTAACATATCACCACACAATGTATTTTATCCCTCATCTCCCTCAAGGACCTGTAACATATCACCACACAAAGTTATATCCTCTCACTCCCTCAAGGACCTGTAACATATCACACAAAAGTTATTTATCCCTCCATCTCCCTCAAGACCTGTAACATATCACCCACAAAAGTTATTTATCCCTCCATCTCCCTCAAGGACCGTAACATATCACCACACAAAGTTATTTATCCCTCCATCTCCCCAAGGACCTGTAACATATCACCACACAAAGTTATTTATCCCTCCATCTCCCTCAAGGACCTGTAACAAATCACCACACAAAGTATTTATCCTCCATCTCCCTCAAGGACCTGTAACATATCACCACACAAAGTTATTATCCCTCCATCTCCCTCAAGGACCTGTAACATATCACCACACAAAGTTATTTATCCCTCCATCTCCCTCAAGGACCTGTAACATATCACCACACAAAGTTATTTATCCCTCCATCTCCCTAAGGACCTGTAACATATCACCACACAAAGTTATTTATTCCCTCCATCTCCCTCAAGGACCTGTAAAATCACCACACAAAGTTATTTATCCCTCCATCTCCCTCAAGGACCTGTAACATATCACCACACAAAGTTATTTATCTCTCCATCTCCCTCAAGGACCTGTAACATATCACCACACAAAGTTATTTATCCCTCCATCTCCCTCAAGAACCTGTAACATATCACCACACAAAGTTATTTATCCCTCCATCTCCCTCAAGGACCTGTAACATATCACCACACAACATTTTTTAGTGCTTGTAGTCAAACATAGATACAGTATACTATGATATATGAGCCTCAGTACCCTGACAAACCATGTATTAGAAACATGTWGTTTTACTACATCCTCTGCTGTTCAGACTATGTTGTRTTACTTTCATGTGCAAGTTTCAAAGAAAAAYGTCAGTAATTTAAARATCCAATGCAGCCGTTTTCATCTCAATGTCAAATCATTTCTGGGTAACAATTAAGTACCAACCTGGGATTGTTTACAATTAAAATGGTCAAAAATAAACAAAAATCTTCTTTGCAAAGGGTAGTTTCTCAAGCAAGAATTTTGCTAGGTCTCTCTGGGAGTGGGGAGGGGAAACTGAAGGGGAGGGGAAACTAAAAATGAGCTATTATTGGCAGAGTTGTTCGGAACGCTCTTTCTTATTGGTGTATTAACACATTTTCCACATGGTGATGTCACCATGGAAGGCCAAACCTCCATCCCACCAAAACAGGCAGACATTTCTATTGGTCTTTTCAAAACAGCTCTTAAATTTCGAAGGGCATTATCATAAATTAAATGGGCCTATCGCGTGAACACGGAACTTTTGAGGCACTGGAAGGGGTGATGCTGCTCGAGACATGAGGAAAACTGAGACGGACGCTATTGTTTTTGAACTTACAACTTTTCCATTTGAAGGGATTACTGATTGCATTTAGCAAAGAGACTGCTGCTTAATTTCACTTACCTCTTACAAGTGTACAGAAAGTCTTGTTAAATATCTATAGAAATTACCTGAATTCACCTGCTGCTGTGTGGAGAATTTCAGCACAGTAGCTGCCTCAGGTGGGGTTGTTGTTTCTGTAGGGAGTGAGGACAAAATACATAGATATTCAATATGGGGTCAGAGGTGTGAGGTTCTGATAGGGGGAATATGGAGGGAGGGATGTCCAGTCTTACCTCTCTTCTTCTTGGCTTTGGTCTTCTTTTGGAGATCAACATCAGCATAGGTCACATCAGCAGGTCCAGCTGCTGATGACAATGGACATTTCCAGTCAAAAAATGACTTATTTAAAATTCTGCCTCTTCATCTAAACTCTCAAATTGTGAATTTAGTGACTAACTGTCAACTTGTAGAATAGGTCTTACCTGTGGCTTTCCCTGTCTTCACCTCAGAGTAGACTGGACTTYCTTTTGGATCAGCTGGCTTTTCTGAGGAGGAGGAAGAGGGGCCGAAGATTTGTAGATTTTGTTTTATTTAAAAAAAAATGTAAATGTTTCATCTAATCTTTGATACACTGCACATTATTAATTGATGTCACAGTTGATAGTCACCTTTCATTTTCTTGTCCAACTTTTTGAGTTGAATCTGGGCGTATGTCACATGACTTGGTCCAGCAGCAGTATCTGAAACATACAGGTGATACACTAATATCTCTACTTAGGGCTCTATTCAGTCTGTATTGATGAAGGGTTACAGATTGACTGACAGAAATKTAAAGGTCATTTCTGATTGAGCCAAAATATGCTGAGTTTACCTTAAATGCTGTCTCCACTAACGTGGGAACATTGCCTTTAAAATGTAAATCATACTGTAACGCTGAACTTCCACGATACGGACTGAATACAGCCCTTAGTCTTACTGTGTTAGTCATATTAAACACATGAAGAACAGCAGCAGTAACTCTATACTGTATTCATATTAAACACATGAAGAA
>NW_019948930.1:8474-13155 GCF_002910315.2 Salvelinus sp. IW2-2015
GTCTCATTCATTGTGTGTGTTGAATATGATACAGTGATAGGTCTGCTGCTGTTCATGTGTTTAATATGAATTACGAGTATAGAGGTAACTGCTGTCGTTTCATGTGTTTAATATGAAAGTATAGGAGTTTAGCTGCTGTTCTTCATGTGTTTATATGAATACAGTAAGATTACTGCTGCTTTTCATGTGTTTAATATGAATACAGTATAGAGTTATGCTGCTGTTCATGTGTTTAATATGAATTACAGTATAGAGTTATGCTGTGTTTCATGTGTTTACTATGAATACGTAGAGTTACTGTGCTGTTATGTGTTTAATATAATACAGTATAGAGTTATGCCTGCTGTTTTATGTGTTTAATATGAATCAGTATAGGAGTTACTGTGCTGTTCTTATGTGTTTAATAGTAATACAGTATAGAGTTTCTTGCTGTTCTTCATGTGTTTAATATGAATACAGTAACTAGAGTTTACTGCTGCTGTTATGTGTTTAGTATGATACAGTTAGAGTCATGTGTTTAATATGAATAGAGTATAGAGTTACTGCTGCTGTCTTCATGTGTTTAATAGAATACAGTATGAGTTACTGCTGCTGTTCATGTGTTTAATATGAAATACAGTATAGAGTTATGCTGCTGTTCATGTGTTTAATGAATACAGTATAGAGTTACTGCTGCTGTTCTGTGTTTAATATGAATAGAGTATAGCGGTTACTGCTGTGTTCATGCTGTTTAATATGAATACAGTATAGAGTTACTGCTGCTGTTCATGTGTTTAATATGAATACAGTATAGAGTTACTGCTGCTGTTTCATGTGTTTAATTGAATACAGTATAGAGTTACTGCTGCTGTTCATGTGTGTTTAATATGAATACAGTATAGAGTTTATGGCTTGTTTCATAGTGTTTAATATGATACAGTATAGAGTTACTGCTGCTGTTCATGTGTTTAATATGAATACAGTATAGGTTACTGTGCTGTTCATTTGTTTAATAGGAATACAGTATAGAGTTAGCTGCTGTTTGTGTTTAATATGAATCAAGTATAGAGTTACTGCTGCTGTTCATGTGTTTAATAGGAATACAGTATAGAGTTACTGCTGCTGTTCTGTGTTTTATAGATACAGTATAGAGTTACTGCTTGCTGTTCATGTGTTTATGAATACAGTATAGAGTTTACTGCTGTGTTTCATGTGTTTAATTAGAATACAGTATAGAGGATCTGCTGCTGTTCATGTGTTTAATATGAATACAGTATAGAGTACTGCTGCTGTTCAGTGTTTTAATAGATATCAGTATAGAGTACTGCTGCTGTTCATGTTGTTTAATGAATACAGTATAGAGTTACTGCTGCTGTTCATGTGTTTAATAGGAATACAGTATAGAGTACTGCTGCTGTTCTTCACTTGTTTAATATGAAATAGTATAGAGGTACTGCTGTGCTTCATGTGTTTAATATGAATACAGTATAGAGTTTGCTGCTGTTCATGTGTTTATATGATAGCTTCATGTGTTAATATGATAGAGTATAGTTACTGCTGCTGTTCTTCATGTGTTTAATATGAATACAGTATAGAGTTACTGGCTGTCTTCATGTGTTTAATATGAATACAGTATAGAGTGTACTGCTGCTGTCTTCATGTGTTTAATATGAATACAGTATAGAGTTACTGCTGCTGTTCTTCATGTGTTTATATGAAACAGTATAGAGTTACTGCTGCTGTTTCATGTGTTTAATATGAATACGTATATTTCTATGTGTTAATATGAATAGTATAGAGTTACTGCTGCTGTTCATTGTTTTAATATGAATACAGTATAGAGTTACTGTCTGCTGTTCATGTGTTTAATATGAATACAGTATAGAGTTACTGCTGCTGTTCTTCATGTGTTTAATATGAATACAGTATAGATGTTACTGCTTGCTTTCATGTGTTTAATTGAATACAGTATAGAGTTACTGCTGCTGTTCATGTGTTTAATATGAATACAGTATAGAGTTACTGCTGCTGTTCTTCATGTGTTTAATATGAATACAGTATAGAGTTACTGCTGTTCTTCATGTGTTTTAATATGAATACAGTATAGAGTTACTGTGCTGTCTCTGTGTTTAAATATGAATACAGTATAGAGACTGCTGCTGTTCTCATGTGTTTAATATGAATACAGTATAGAGTTACTGGCTGCTGTTCTTCATGTGTTTAATATGAATACAGTAAGAGTACTGTGCTGTTCTTCATGTGTTTAATATGAATACAGTATAGAGTTACTGCTGCTGTCTCATGTGTTTAATATGAATACAGTATAGAGTTACTGCTGCTGTTCATGTGTTTATATGAATACAGTAAGAGTTACTGCTGCTTTTTCATGTGTTTAATATGAATACAGTATAGAGTTACTGCTGCTTTTTATGTGTTTAATATGAAACAGTATAAGAGTTACTGCTGCTGTTCATGTGTTTAATATGAATACAGTATAGAGTTACTGCTGCTGTTCTTCATGTGTTTAATATGAATACAGTAAGAGTTACTGCTGCTTCATGTGTTTAATATGAATACAGTATGAGTTAGCTGCTGTTCTTCATGTGTTTAATATGAATACAGTATAGAGTTATGCTGCTTTCATGTGTTTATATGAATAAGTATAGAGTTACTGCTGCTTGTACTTATGGTTTGTTTAGAGTTCATGTGTTTAATATGATACAGTATAGAGTTACTGCTGCTGTTCTTCATGTGTTTAATATGAATACAGTATAGAGTTACTGCTGCTGTTCTTCATGTGTTTAATATGAAATACAGTATAGAGTTACTGCTGGTTCTTCATGTGTTTAATATGAATACAGTATAAGAGTTACTGCTGCTGTTCATGTGTTTAATATGAATACAGTATAGAGTTACTGCTGCTGTTCTTCATGTGTTTAATTGAATACAGTATAGAGTTACTGCTGCTGTTTCATGTGTTTATATGAATAAGTATAGAGTTCTGCTGCTGTTCATGTGTTTATATGAATACAGTAATAGAGTTACTGCTGCTGTTCTCATGTGTTTAATATGAATCAGTATAGAGTTATGCTGCTGTTCTTCATGTGTTTAATATGAATACAGTATAGAGTTACTGCTGCTGTTCATGTGTTAATATGAATACAGTTATGAGTTATGCTGCTGTTCTGTGTTTAATATGAAACAGTATAGAGTTTTACTGTGCTTTCTTGTGTTAATATGAATACAGTATAAGAGTTCTGCTGCTGTTCTTCATGTGTTTAATATGAATCAGTATAGAGTTACTGCTGCTGTTCTTCATGTGTTTAATATGAATACAGTAACAGAGTTACTGCTGCTGTTCATGTGTTTAATATGAATACAGTAATAGAGTTTACTGCGCTGTTCATGTGTTAATATGAATACAGTATTGAGGTACTGCTGCTGTTTACTTCTGTGTTTAATATGAATACAGTATAGAGTTATGCTGCTGTTCTTCATGTGTTTATATGAATACGCTATAGAGTTACTGCTGCTGTACTTCATGTGTTTTAGTATGAAATAGATTCATGTGTATTAATATGATGGTATATGTTTTACTGCTGCTGTTCTTCGTGTTTAATATGATACAGTATAGAGGTACTGCTGCTGTTGCTCATGTGTTTAAGTAAGATACAGTATAGAGTTACTGCTGCTGTTCATGTGTTTATATGATACAGTATAGAGTACTGCGAGGTTGAGAAACAGGTGTACTCACAAGAATATTCTGTTAAAACAGGAACCTGTAATGAGAAATGCATACTATTATATCAGGTAATTAATGTTTTGAACTATTGTAATTACATGAACTACAGAGTTAAATGATGAATAATATAAATCTCACCTTGGCTGTTTTTAAATCTCCACAGCAGGACGAGGAGAATGACCAGCAGAACACCAGCAACAACCAGACCCACAACCACTCCTACTAGGACTGATGTAGAGGATCCARGAGMTACGACTGGAGAGAGAACAGCACAACACCATCAGACTCTGAGGTAATATAGGAGTATAGACYGGCCTGTATCTTTTGATCATTTAGTTGAGATCATATTTTCTATGGGAGTACAAATCCAAATGTATGTTAACATCAACACTAAAATCACTATCACACAGATGATGAAAAGTTAACTTGAGATCATAATCGTTTCTCACTTCTCACTGTCATCCAGCTCTCTGGTGATTCTCCCTTTTCAGGGTTTTTGCATTTGTAGAATCCTTCATCTGACTTGGATACTGCAGAGATGGTCATCTCTCCTGTGGTCTCATTCTTGATGAGTACTCCATCTTTGTAGAAATCAGCCTTGATGTCTGAGCTGGTTGTCCAGTATTTGCAGCGCAGAGTCACAGAGTCTCCTTCAGTCATGGGATGGACAGGGCTCTTCAGGATCACATCACCAGCTGTTTAACATAATATATAAATAACATTGTAAATCTGCAAACTGGAGTCATCACCCTCAAAATATTATGATATTGTATTTTATAAGAGATGCAATTCAGTTACAGAATTGAACATCCTATTATCATTAAATTTTGTTTTTGTGTGAATGTTGTACAATAGACGTACCATCCACTGTGATGTTGACAGCATTACTGTACTCTCCTGATCCAGACTCACACCAGTACACTCCACTGTACCATGTGTATGTGTAGCTGATGGTACATG
>NW_019948931.1:0-6165 GCF_002910315.2 Salvelinus sp. IW2-2015
GTCTGAACGGTAATAGTTGTAATACCTACATCAGTCTGAACTGGTGGTAAGTTATGGATACTAAACTCAGTCTGAACTGTGTTTAATTAGTTATTCTAACATCAGTCGGGAAACTGTGTTTAATGTTAGGCATACCTAACATAAGTCTGAACTGTGTTTAATGTAGTTAATACTAACATCAGTCTGAACTGGTGTTTAATGTAGGTATATCTAACATCAAGTCTGAATATGTTTAATGTTAGTATACTAACATTCAGGGTCTGAACTGTGTTAATTAGAATACTAAACATTCAGTCTGAAAATGTGTTTAATGTAGTAATACTAACATCCAGTTCTGAACTGTGGTTTAATGTAGTATACGTAACATCAGTCTGAACTGTGTTTAATATATGTCATTGAATGTAATGCGGTATACATCATCTGAACTGTGTTTAATGTAGTATACTAACATCAGCTCTGAATGTGTTTAATTAGTAACTAATCAGTAACGGTATAACACACAGTCTGACTGTGTTTATGTAGCGTAATACTAACATCAGTCTGAAACTGGTGTAATGTAGTAATACTAACATCAGTCTGAAATCTGTGTTTAATGTAGTATACTAACATCAGTATCTGAATGTGTGTTTAATGTAGTATTACTAACATCAGTCTTGAACTTTTTTAATAGTAATACTAACATCGTTGAACTGTGTTTAATGTAGTATATCTAACATCAGTCTGAACTGTGTGTTAATGTAGTAATACAAAAGTCAGTCTGAACTGTGTTAATGTAGTTATACTACATCAGTCTGAAACTGTGTTTTAAGTAGAACTACTCCCAAAATTTTACTGACCTGTGTTATTAGTATATACATCAGTCTGGAACTGTGTTTAATGATAGTAATACTTAACATTCAGTCTGAACTGTGTTAATGTATGATACATCTTAACATACAGTCTGAACTGTGTATTATGAGATACATAGTCTGAACGTAGAAATACAACATCAGTGACGTTATAGTAACAATAGTTGAACATGTGAATGTGTCTATAGTCTGAACGGTGTAGTAGTATCTAACATCAGTGTGAGCGACTGTAAGTGCCACGGTGACGTCTATCTTGGCGTTGGGTCTCCAGGATCCAGAGGAGGGAGTGAACTAGCCGGCACGAGAGACGCCTGCTGGCCCTGGAGCTGACGGAGGGCGGAAGGAACGGGGGACGGACAGGAGATGAGAGGATCACCCAATGGATAATAGATAGATACTGTGGCAAGCAAAAAACTAATGAGTGAGGAGAAGTCACCTCAAAAGAACCATAGAGAGAATTCATCTTAACCGAACCATGGTCCAGGGTAGTGAACAGGTAGATGACCCACCCATGGCCCAGGTGTAGGGAACAGGTAGATGACCCCCATGGTCTCCAGGTGTAGTGAACAGGTAGATGACCCCACATGGTCCCAGGTGTAGTGACAGGTAGATGACCCACCATGTGTTCTTAGGTTTAGTGAAAGGTAGATGACCCACCATGTCACGGTGTAGTGAAGCAGGTAGAGACCACCCATGGTTCAGGTGGTAGTGAACAGGTAGATGACCCCACCACGGTTTCAGTGTATGAACAGTAGATGACCCCATGGTCATCAGGTTAGTGAACAGGTAAGATGACTCCACCTGGTCCAGTTAACAAGTCGATACCCATGTTAGGGATGAACAGTTAGATGACCACCATGGTTTCGGTGTAGTGAACAGGTAGATGATCCCACCAATTGGTCAGGTGTAAGTCGTTAACAGGTAGATGACCCACCATGGTTTCAGGTGTATGAACAGGTTTAGATGACCCACCATGGTTTCAGGTGTAGTGCAACAGGCGTAGCATGACCCACATGGTTCAGGTGTAGTGAACAGGTAGATGACCCCCTATGGTTCAGTTATCAGTAGTGCCCCCTGTCAGGTGTAGTGAATTCAGGTAGAATGAACCCACCATGGTTCAGTTTAGTGAACAGGTAGAATGACCCACCATTGGTTCAGTGTGTAGTGAACAGGTAGAATGACCCACCATCGGTTCTAGGTTGGTTAGTGAACAGGTAGATGACTCCACCATGGTCAGGTGTTAGTGAACAGGTAGATGACCCACCATGGTTCAAGGTGTAGGTGACAGGTACGATGTGACACCACCATGGTTCAGGTGTAGTGAACAGGTAGGTGACTCCACCATGGCTTCAGGTGTAGTGAACAGGTAGATGACCGCACCACTGTTCAAGTGTCAGTGAACAGGTAGGTGACCGCACCATGTTCAGGTGTAGTGAACATAGATGACCCACCTTGGTCCAGGTGTAGTGAACAGGTAGTGACCCACCATGTTCAGGGGTAGTGTGAACAGGTAGATGACCACATGGTTCAGGGTTACGTGAACAGTGTAGATGCGACCACCATGGGTTCAGGTGTAGTGAACAGGTAGAGTGACCACCATGGTTAGGTGTAGGAACAGGTTAGATGACCACCGAGGTTTCGGTGTAGTGAACACCAGGTAGATGACCCACCATGGTTCAGGTGAGTGAACAGGTGTAATACTCCACCATTGGTTTCAGGTGTACGGTGAACAGGGTAGATACTCGCCACGCATGGTGTTCAGGTGTAGAACAGGATAGATTGACGCCACCTTGGTCCAGGTGTAGTGAATCCAGTAGATGACCCACCCTGGTTCAGCGGTAGTGAACAGGGTAGAGAGACCCACCATGGTGCGGTGTAGTAACAGGGTAGATGTGACCCCACCTTTGGTCCAGGGTAGTGAACAGGTAGATGACCACCATAGGTCCAGGTAGTGGACAGGTAGAATGACCCACCTTGGTCCAGGTGTAGTGAACTAGGTAAGATGACCCACCATGGTCAGGTTGTAGTTGAACAGGTAGATGACCCACCATCATGGTTCAGGTGTACGTGAAAAGGTAGATGACCCACCATGGTTCAGAGTGTAGTGACAGGTAGATGACCCACCTTGGTCCAGTGTACGTGAACAGGTAGATGACCCACACATTGGTTCAGGTGTAGTGAACAGGTAGATGACCCACCATGGTTCAAGGTGTTGTGAAACAGGTAGATGACCCACCATGGTCCAGGTGTAGTGAAACAGGTAGATGACCACCTTGGTCCAGGTGTAGTGAACAGGTAGATGACCACCATGTTCAGTGTAGTGAACAGGTATGTGACCCACCTTGGTCCAGTGTAGTGAACAGGTAGATGACCACCATGGTTCAGGTGTAGGAACAGGTAGATGACCCACCATGGTTCAGGTGTAGTGAACAGGTAGATGACCCACCATGGTTCAGGTGTAGTGAACAGGTAGATGACCCACCTTGGTTCCAGCTGTAGTGAACAGGTAGATGACCCACCATGGTTTCAGGTGTACGTGAACAGGTAGATGACCCACCATGTTCAGCTTAGTGAACAGGTAGATGACCCACCATGGTTCAGTGTAGTGAACAGGTAGATGACCCACCTTGGTTCAGGTGTAGTGAACAGGTATGTGACCCACCTTGGTTCAGGTGTAGTGAACAGGTAGATGACCACCTTGGTTCAGGTGTATGAAACAGGTATGTGACCCACCTTGGTCCAGGTGTAGTGAGCAGGCAGCAGGTCTGTTGATCAGGTGATGGACCCAGGGCAGGAACTCCGACATAGAGCTCAGAGAAACACCAGGTCACAGGTTAACAGACACACTTGAGGAGAATGGACATTCTGACCTGCACCGACAGAGTGACTGGACGAGGGCACAGACAGGTACAAAACACAGTTACAGGTGACTTGAGAGAGGGGACAGACAGTACAAAAAACAAGTTACAGGTGACTGGAGAGGGGGACAGACAGTACAAAACACAGTTACAGTGACTGGAGAGGGGACAGACAGGTACAAAACAACAGTACAGTGGACTGGAGAGGAGGCGACAGACAGGTACAAAACAGTTACAGGTGACTGAGAAGAGGGACAGACAGTACAAAACAGTTACAGGTGACTGGAGAGAGGAACAGACAGCGTACAAAACACATACAGGGACTGAGAGGGGGACAGACAGGTACAAAACACAGTTACAGGTGACTGGGAGAGAGGGACAGACAGGTACAAAACAGTACAGGTGACTGAGAGGACAGACAGGTACAAAAACAGTTTACAGGTGACTGGAAAGGGGGACAGACAGTACAAAACAAGTTTACAGGTGACTGGAGAGGGACAGACAGGTACAAAAACAAGTACAGGTGACTGGAAGAGGACAGACAGGTACAAAACACAGTTACAGTGACTGGAGAGGGGACAGACAGGTACAAAACAAGTTACAGGTGACTGGAGAGGGGACAGACAGGTACAAAACACAGTAACAGGTGACTGGAGAGGGGGACAGACAGGTACAAAACAGTTACAGGTGACTGGAGAGGGGGACAGACAGGTACAAAATACAGTTACAGTGACTGAGAGGGGGACAGACAGTACAAAACAGTTACAGGTGACTGGAGAGGGGACAGACCAGTACAAAAGACAGTTTACAGGTGACTGAGACAGACCAGTACAGTTACAGGTGACTGCAGACAGGACCAGTACAGTACAGGTGACTGCAGACAGGACCAGCTACAGTTACAGTGACTGCAGAACAGGACCAGTACAGTTACAGGTACTGCAGACAGGACCAGTACAGCTACAGGTGACTGCAGACAGGACCAGTACAGTTACAGGTGACTGCAGACAAGGACCAGTACAGTTTACGGTGAAACTGCAGAACAGGACCAGTACAGTTACAGGTGACTGCAGACAGGACCAGTACAGTACAGGTGACTGCAGACAAGACCAGTACAGCTACAGGTTACTGCAACAGGACCAGTACAGTTACAGTGACTGCAGACAAACAGTACAGCTAACAGGGACTAGAACAGACCAGTACAAGTAGCAGTGACTGCAGACAAGACCAGTACAACTACAGGTGACTGGAGACAGGACCAGACTACAGTTACAGGTGACTGCAGACAGGACCAGTACAGTTACAGGTGACTGCAGACAAGACCAGTACAGCTACAAGTGGTGACTGAGAAACAGGACCAGTACAGCTACAAGGGTGACTGCAGGACAGGACCAGTACAGTTACAGGTGACTGCAGACAAGACCAGTACAGCTACAGGTGACTGCAGACAAGACCAGTACAGCGCTACAGGTGACTGCAGGACAAGACCAGTACAGTACAGGTGACTGCAGACAGGACCAGTACAGTTACAGGTGACTGGAGACAGGACCAGTACAGTTACAGGTTGCTGATTCACTGATATAGATCTTGCTAACTAATAAATGGATTTCCAATAGGTAGTGTTGAAGGCATAGGTGAAATCCTCACCATCCTTGGCCATTCTCCACAGCCAGCTCAAGCACGGTGTCAAGGTGTTGACAGAACAGGGGTCTGAAGAGGATGTCTACACTGCAGGAGGCCAGAGGGGGCAGCACTCCCTTACACGGCTGCACTGTGATCTAGCAACACAGGAGAAGAAGACAAACACCAACAGAGGACAACAATGTATCAGGTCTCAGGTCTACAAACGGACAAACTGTTGTAAAACACTGTTACCAGGGCGACCAGAGGCAATACTTCAATATTACAGTATGTAATACCTTTAACTTACCTTTAACTTACCTTTAACTTACCTTTAACTTTAACTCACTTGTTAGTGTGTTTACCTGTGTGTGGTGGCTGTCTGTACTCTCTGCCTCCCCAGACTCCAGACTGTCTGTCCTCTCTGCCTCCCCAGACTCCAGACTGTCTGTCCTCTCTGCCTCCACAGACTCCAGACTGTCTGTCCTCTCTGCCTTCCCAGACTCCAGACTCCCCAGACTCCTCTCTGCCTTCCCAGGCCCCAGGCTCCAGAGGGCCTCTAGCTGAGTGGTGTTGGTGAGGACCATGGTGACCTGGGTCTGGTCTCCTAGCTGCATTAGACCCAGGTCGAGACTGGGAACACTCACAGACACCTGCGGACCCTGGAACACACCAATACACACCGGAGGAAGTAGAGTTGGCGAGGCTACACAAAGATGAAGGATAAGTCTGTTGGTAGAGCACCACACTATTGTATTCAGAATGTTTAACTATCAGGTAATACTCTCCAATCAAATCTCTCTGAGAATGACTAACTCAGCGGATGATGCCGTTTAGACAGC
>NW_019948931.1:7935-13148 GCF_002910315.2 Salvelinus sp. IW2-2015
CAAGTTGACTGACTGGTTAGTAGAGCTGGTCGGTTGACTGACTGGTTAGTAGACTGGTCAGTTGACTGACTAGTTAGTAGACTGGTCGGTTGAACTTACTAGTTAGTAGACTGGTCGGTTGACTGACTAGTTAGTAGAACTGGCGGTTGACTGACTAGTTAGTAGACTGGTCGGTTGACTGACTAGTTAGTAGAACTGGTCGGTTGACTGAACTAGTTAGTAGACTGGTCAGTTGACTGACTGTGGTTAGGTTGACTGGTCGGTTGACTGACTGGTTAGTAGACTGGTCAGTTGACTGACTGGTTAGTAGACTGACTGTTTAGTAGACTGGTCAGTTGCAGACTGACTGTTAGTAGATCTGGTCAGTTGACTGACTTGGTTAGTTAACTGACTGTTTAGTAGACTGGTCAGTTGACTGACTGGTTAGTAGACTGGTAGTTGACTGGTTAGTAGACTGACTGGTTAGTAGACTGGTCAGTTGACTGACTGACTGGTTAGTAGACTTATGTTGACTGACTGGTTAGTAGACTGATCTGTTAGCTGACTGGTTATTAGACTGCTCTGTTGACTGACTGGTTAGTAGACTGGTCTGTTGGCTGACGGTTAGTAGGCTGGTCTTTTTGGTGGACCGGTTAGTAGACTGGTCTGTTGGCTGACTGGTTAGTAGACTGGTCTGTTGGCTGACCGGTTAGTAGACTGGTTCTGTTGGTGTGACTGGTTAGTAGACTGGTCTGTTGACTGCCTGACTGGTAGTAGACTGCTCGTTGACTGACCGGTTAGTAGACTGGTTTGTTGGCTGACTGGTTGTAGACTGGTCTGTTAGCTGACTGGTTAGTAGATTGGTCTGTTGACTGACTGGTTAGTAGGCTGGTCTGTTAGCTGACTGGTTAGTAGGCTGGTCTGTTAGTGACTGTTTTAGTAGGCTGGTCTGTTGGTGGACTGGTTTAGTAGACTGGTCTTTTAGCTGACTGGTTAGTAGGCTGGTCTGTTAGCTGACTGGTTAGTAGGCTGGTCTGTTAGCTGACTGGTTAGTAGGCTGGTCTGTTAGCTGACTGGTTAGTAGGCTGGTCTGTTGGTGGACTGGTTAGTGACTGGTCCTGTTAGCTGGACTGGTTAGTAGGCTGGTCTGTTAGCTGACTGGTTAGTACACTGGCTAGTAACCTGCTCAGTTGATGACTGGTTAGTAGGTTGGTCTGTTGGCTGACTGACTGGTTAGTAGACTGGGCTGTTGACTGACTGGTTAATAGACTGGCCTGTTGGCAGACTGACCGGTTATTAGACTGGTCTGTTGGCTAACTGGTTGACTGTGTGTTTGTGGTCCAGAGATGACACGAGTGTTTTGACCTGGAGCTGATTCTGACCGGAGGGCGACCAGGTGCGGTCATATCCAGACTGCTGTGTTATGTTCAGCACCATCGCCAACCTGTTGCTCTGGCATACAGGTCACCTTCAAGGTGAGAGAGACTCATAGCTGTCTAAACGGCATCATCCGCTGAGTTAGTCATTCTCAAGAGAGACTCATATCATAGCTGTCTAAAC
Organism: Salvelinus sp. IW2-2015; assembly: GCF_002910315.2. Lineage (NCBI taxonomy): Eukaryota > Metazoa > Chordata > Actinopteri > Salmoniformes > Salmonidae > Salvelinus > Salvelinus sp. IW2-2015. The sequence goes on from NW_019948931.1 coordinate 9,475, forward strand.
GGCATCATCCGCTGAGTTAGTCATTCTCAGAGAGACTCATATCATAGCGGTCTAAACGGCATCATCCGCTGAGTTAGTCATTCTCAGAGAGACTCATAGCTGTCTAAACGGCATCATCCGCTGAGTTAGTCATTCTCAGAGAGACTCATATCATAGCTGTCTAAACGGCATCATCTGCTGAGTTAGTCATTCTCAGAGAGACTCATAGCTGTCTAAACGGCATCATCCGCTGAGTTAGTCATTCTCAGAGAGACTCATATCATAGCTGTCTAAACGGCATCATCCGCTGAGTTAGTCATTCTCAGAGAGACTCATATCATAGCTGTCTAAACGGCATCATCCGCTGAGTTAGTCATTCTCAGAGAGACTCATATCATAGCTGTCTAAACGGCATCATCCGCTGAGTTAGTCATTCTCAGAGAGACTCATATCATAGCGGTCTAAACGGCATCATCCGCTGAGTTAGTCATTCTCAGAGAGACTCATAGCTGTCTAACGGCATCATCCGCTGAGTTAGTCATTCTCAAGAGAGACTCATAGCTGTCTAAACGGCATCATCCGCTGAGTTAGTCATTCTCAGAGAGACTCATTATTAGCTGTCTAAACGGCATCATCCGCTGAGTTAGTCATTCTCAGAGAGACTCATAGCTGTCTAAACGGCATTATCCGCTGAGTTAGTCATTCTCAGAGAGACTCATGGCTGTCTAAACGGCATCATCCGCTGAGTTAGTCATTCTCAGAGAGACTCATATCATAGCTGTCTAAACGGCATCATCCACTGAGTTAGTCATTTCTCAGAGACTCATATCATAGCTGTCTAAACGGCATCATCCGCTGAGTTAGTCATTCTCAGAGAGACTCATATCATAGCTGTCTAAACGGCATCATCCGCTGAGTTAGTCATTCTCAGAGAGACTCATAGCTGTCTAAACGGCATCATCCGCTGAGTTAGTCATTCTCAGAGAGACTCATATACAGTGTCTAAACGGCATCATCCGCTGAGTTAGTCATTCTCAGAGAGACTCATAGCTGTCTAAACGGCATCATCCGCTGAGTTAGTCATTCTCAGAGAGACTCATATCATAGCTGTCTAAACGGCATAACCGCTGAGTTAGTCATTCTCAGAGAGACTCATAGCTGTCTAAACGGCATCATCCGCTGAGTTAGTCATTCCAGAGAGACTCATATCATAGCTGTCTAAACGGCATCATCCGCTGAGTTAGTCATTCTCAGAGAGACTCATATCATAGCTGTCTAAACGGCATCATCCGCTGAGTTAGTCATTCTCAGAGAGACTGCCATAGGGTTAGAGGTCAGAGGTTACCTGCTGGGGCTGGTATGTAAGGAGGAACTCATGGTCCTGTAGGGGGGTTAGCAGGCCGGAGGCGGGGCTGACGTGGAACACGTCGTCATTGGCCAAGTGGTACTGGATGTGGGCGGGGTCAGGGATCTCCCCAGGGAGGAGGAGCTGCAAGTTGGGCTGCATGATCTGCCAATGGAATGCCAGCTCCAAGTGACTGACACACAGACAGAGAGACAGACAGAGACAGAGAGACAGACAGATAGAAAGACAGATAGATAGACGGACGGAGAGAGAGCGAGAGAGAGACACCGACACACAGCGAGAGAGAGAGACAGGGAGACAGATACAGAGAGAGAGAAAGACAGACAGACAGACAAATACAGACAGACAGCGAGACAGACAGACAGCGAGACATACAAACAGACAGAAACAGACAGAGACAGAGAGAGACAGAGAGAGACAGACAGAAACAGACAGAGACAGAGAGAGACAGAGAGAGACAGACAGAAACAGACAGAGACAGACAGAGACAGACAGAGACAGACAGAGACAGACAGAAACAGACAGAGACAGAGACAGAGACAGAGAGAGACAGAGAGAGACAGAGAGAGACAGACAGAGACAGAAACACAGAGAGAGAGAGAGAGAGAGAGAGAGAGAAAGAGAGAGAGAGAGAGAGAGAGACAAAGGTGAGTAACACATCTAAAGAAAAAGTATTCCACAGAAAGACAGATTTATACAAACATTACATTTGGAAAGGGGTTCTAAGTGTTTAAGGGTCAGGGCAGGTAGCTGGTCTAACGTGTTGTTGCTGATGGTGGGTAGTTTAAGGGCAGGTAGCTGGTCTTACGTGTTGTTTCTGATGGTGAGGGTCTTCTGTTGGACGGAGTGAGGGTTGGCAGGGGGGAAGCGGACATAGTGTTCAGCTGTGACGTCACAGAGTTCTCCGAGAGCAGGGACCTCTTCTTCCCCAGACACACACACCAGCTCCAGACCTATCAGCTGGCCCTGACCTGGAGACAGATACACACCAGCTCTAGACCTATCAGCTGGCCCTGACCTGGAGACAGATACACACCAGCTCTAGACGCTAATCAGCTGGCCTGGACCTGGAGACAGATACACACCAGCTCTAACCTATCAGCTGCCCTGACCTGGAGAACAGATACACACCAGCTCTAGACCTATCAGCTGGCTGAACCTGGAGACAGATACACACCAGCTCTAGACCTATATGCAGACTGGTCCCTGACCTGGAGACAGATACACACCAGCTTCTAGACCTATCAGCTGGCCCTGACCTGGAGACAGATACACACCAGCTCTAGACCTATCAGCTGGCCCTGACGCTGGAAGACAGATACACACCAGCTTCTAGACCTATCAGCTGGCCTGACCTGGAGACAGATACACACCAGCTCTAGACCTATCAGCTGGCCCTGACCTGAGACAGATACACACCAGCTCTAGACCTATCAGCTGCCTGACCTGGAACAGATACATCACCAGCTCAGACCTATCAGCTGGCCCTGACCTGGAGACAGATACACACCAAGCTCTAGACTATCAGCTGGCCCTGACCTGGAGACAGATACACACCAGCTCTAGACATATCAGCTGGCCTGACCTGGGACAGATACACACCAGCTCTAGACCTATCAGCTGGCCCTGACCTGGAGACGATACACAACCAGCTCTAGACCTATCAGCTGGCCCTGACCTGAGAGCAGATACACACCAGCTCTAGACCTATCAGCTGGCCCTGACCTGGAGACAGATACACACCAGCTCTTGACCTATCAGCTGCCCTGACCTGGAGACAGATACACACCAGCTCTAGACCTATCAGCTGGCCTGACCTGGAGACAGATACACACCAGCTCTAGACCTATCAGCTGGCCTGACCTGGGAGAAACAGATATCACACCAGCTCTAACAGACCTATCAGCTGGCCCTGACCTGGAGACAGATACACACCAGCTCTAGACCTATCAGCTGGCCCTGACCTGGAGACAGATACACACCAGCTCTAGACCTATCAGCTGGCCTGACCTGGAGACAGATACACACCAGCTCTAGACCTATCAGCTGGCCTGACCTGGAGACAGATACACACCAGCTCTAGACCTATCAGCTGGCTGACCTGGAGACAGATACACACCAGCTCTAGACCTATCAGCTGGCCCTGAACCTGGAGACAGATACACACCAGCTCTAGACCTATCAGCTGGCCCTGACCTGGAAACAGATACACACCAGCTCTAGACCTATCAGCTGGCCTGACCTGAGAAACAGATAACACACCAGCTCTAGAACCTATCAGCTGGCCCTGACCTGGAGACAGATACACACCAGCCTCTAGACCTATCGA
>NW_019948932.1:0-3632 GCF_002910315.2 Salvelinus sp. IW2-2015
TAATGACTACCCATAGTCTATATAATGACTACCCATAGTCTATGTAATGACTACCCATAGTCTATGTAATGACTACCCATAGTCTATATAAAGACTACCCATAGTCTATATAATGACTTCCCATAGTCTATATAATGACTACCCATAGTCTATATAAAGACTACCCATAGTCTATATAATGACTACCCATAGTCTATAAAGACTACCCATAGTCTATATAATGACAACCCATAGTCTATATAAAGACTACCCATAGTCTATATAATGACTWCCCATAGTCTATATAAAGACTACCCATAGTCTATATAATGACTACCCATAGTCTATATAATGACTACCCATAGTCTATGTAATGACTTCCCATAGTCTATATAATGACTTCCCATAGTCTATAAAATGACTTCCCATAGTCTATGTAATGACTACCCATAGTCTATATAATGACTACCCATAGCCTATGACAGCTCTGTGAGCTTCTGGTAAAATGAAGTTTATGACACAAGACAACATATTGTTTAACCAAATAGGTCCTGTGGGTTTAAACATTCCTGATAGTGATCAAGAATCCCATTAGCCTGTTATGTAATGTGTGTCCCGAGAAATGTCTCGGAAACTATGAGCATTTACAATAATCCATCCGGATCTGCTATCTGAAGGGAATTAAATGATGACAGCTAGACACGGCAGCACGACTGAGTGTGATACAGTAACAAGAAACACAAGGCTACAGTGATCAACAAGTAGCCTGTAGCCTCTAGCCTGCAGCCTGTAGCCTCTAGCCTGTATCCTTAGCCTCTATCCTGTAGCCTCTAGCCTGTAGCCTGTATCCTTAGCCTCTATCCTGTAGCCTCTAGCCTGCAGCCTGTATCCTTAGCCTCTATCCTGTAGCCTCTAGCCTGCAGCCTGTATCCTTAGCCTGCAGCCTGTAGCCTCTAGCCTGTATCCTTAGCCTCTATCATGTAGCCTCTAGCCTGTATCCTTAGCCTCTATCCTGTAGCCTGAAGCCTGTATCCTTAGCCTCTATCCTGTGCCTCTAGCCTGAAGCCTGTATCCTTAGCCTCTATCCTGTAGCCTCTAGCCTGAAGCCTTGCAGCCTCTAGCCTGTATCCTTAGCCTCTATCCTGTAGCCTCTAAGCCTGCCGCCTGTATCCTTAGCCTCTATCCTGTAGCCTCTAGCCTGAAGCCTGTATCCGTTAGCCTCTATCTGTAGCCTCTAGCCTGAAGCCTGCAGCCTCTAGCCTGTATCCTGTATCCTCTAGCCTGCAGCCTGTATCCTTAGACGTAGCCTGTTGCCTGTAGCCTGAACGCCTGCAGCCTCTAGCCTGTATCCTTTAGCCTCTATCCTGTAGCCTCTAGCCCGTATCCTTACTCTATCCTGTAGCCTCTAGCCTGTATCCTTAGCCTGTTGCCTGTAGCTGTTGCCTGTAGCCTGTTGCCTGTAGCCTGTTCCTGTAGCCTCTAGCCTGAGCCCTAGCCTGTTGCCTGTAGCCTGCAGCCTCTAGCCTGTAGCCTCTAGCCTGTAGTCTGTAGCCTGTTGCCTCTAGCCTGTTGCCTGTAGCTCTTAGCATGTATCCTTAGCCTGTATCCTGTAGCCTGAAGCCTGTAGCCTCTAACCTGTTTCTTAGCCTCTAGCCTGTAGCCTCTAGCATGTATCCTTACGCTGTATCCTGTAGCCTGAAGCTGTAGCCTCTAACCTGTTCCTTAGCCTCTAGCCTGTAGCCTCAAGCCTGCAGCCTCAAGCTGTAGCCTCTAGCCTGCAGCTCTAGCCTGTAGCCTCAGCCTAGCCTCTAGCCTGTAGCCGTGTGCAAAAAGGAAGCGATGGTCCGTCCCAGTAGCTGATGTTGTTAGCTCAGCGACCATGAATTCTAAATACACCGTGGATAGTGGAATGAGGAAGATCAAAATGAGCAACTATAGAAACTATGAATCTCCCGGGTGGCGCAGTGGTCTAGGGCACTGCATCGCAGTGCTAGCTGCGCACAAGTTCTGGGTTCGCGCCCAGGCTCTGTCGCAGCCGGCCGCAACGGAGACTCCGTGGGGCGCACGCACAATTGGCATAGGTGTCGGGTTAGGGAGGGTTTGGCGGTAGGGAGGGTTTGGCCGGTAGGGATATCCTTGTCTCAGTATGTAAAAATGTAATAAAATGTATGCACTCTACTGTAAGTCGCTCTGGATAAGAGATTGGCATAGCTAATGACTAAATGTAAATTAAAGTGAGCATTTAGACCAGCGCTTACTGATTGAACTATTCAGACCAGCCTTACTGATTGAACCATTCAGACAGCCTTACTGATTGAACTATTCAGACCAGCCTTACTGATTGAACTATTCAGACAGCCTTCTGATTGAACTATTCAGACCAGCCTTAACTGATTGAACTATTCAGACCAGCCTTACTGATTGAATTATCAGAGACCAGCCTTCTGGTTGAACTATCAGACCACCTTACTGATTGAACTATTCAGACCAGCCTTACTGATTGAACCATTCAGACCAGCCTTACTGATTGAATATTCAGACAGCCTTACTGTTGACCTTCAGACCCCTTACTGATTGAACTATTCAGACCACCTACTTGACTATTCACCAGCCTTACTGATTGAACTATTCAGACCAGCCTTACTGATTGAACTATTCAGACCAGCCTTACTGATTGAACTATTCAGACAACCTTACTGATTAACTATTCAGCCCAGCCTTACTGATTGAACTATTCAGACCAGCCTTACTGATTGAACTATTCAGACCAGCCTTACTGATTGACTATTAGACACTATGATGACTATGACCAGCCTTACTGATTGAACCATTCAGAAGCCTTACTGATTGAACTATTCAGACCAGCCTTATGATTTTTTATTTATTATTTTTTTATTTAACCTTTATTTAACCAGGTAGGCAAATTGAGAACACGTTCTCATTTACAATTGCGACTGGCCAAGATAAAGCAAAGCAGTTCGACACATACAACAACACATAGTTACACATGGAGTAAACAAACATATAGTCAAAGATACAGTGAAAAAAAATAAGTCTATATCAATGTGAGCAAGTGAGGTGAGATAAGGGAGGTGAAGGTTGAACTATTCAGACAGCCTTACTGATTGAATCCATTCAACCAGCCTTACTGATTGACTTCAGACCAGCCTTCTGGTTTGAAACTATTCAGACCAGCCTTACTGATTGAACTATTCAGACCAGCCTTACTGATTGAACTATTCAGACAACTACTGATTGAAACTATTCAGACCAGCCTTACTGATTGAACTATCAGACAGCCTTATGATTGAACTATTCAGACCAGCCTTACTGATTGAACTATTCAGACCACCTTACTGATTGAACTATTCAGACCAGCCTTACTGATTGAACTATCAGACCAGCCTTACTGATTGACTATCAGACATGCTTCGTATTGGAACTATTCAGACAACAGACTTACTGATTGAACTATTCAGACGCAGCTTACTGATTTGAACATATTCAGACCAAGCCTTCTGATTGAACTATTCAGACAAGCCTTACTGATTGAACTATTCAGACCCAGCCTATTGAACTATTGAAGCTTATCATACCAGCTTACTGATTGAACTATTCAGACCAGCCTTACTGATTGAACTATTAGACATGCC